>NW_008710950.1:2495315-2739846 GCF_000327385.1 Lottia gigantea | reverse complement strand
CACAATGCTTTAGCATAATATAATAGTATATAATATTTCATTATTAATATACAATATATATACATGTAAATGTAAAATAAAAATTATGAATCCATTNTGAGTTAAATTAATCAATTAATGTATATTTGGACATATTTGCATAAATTAAATAGCAAAGAAAATGTATTTGCATTATTGTAACTTAGTGCATTAACTTATTATTACATGATATACAAACATTATATACATAATTTGTAAAAATTTAATATACGAAAACATTTTTTGATTAACAGATATGGAAAGAATATTTGTACATATAAATTAGCCTAGTATTGTCCTTTCACGTTCATGGAATAGTTTCTTCTTAATTAGCTCTATTCTAGCCTAGTGCTACACCAACACAGAATGCAAGTGCTAGAGTAGACCACACTCAGACTGTCACCAGTAGACATTTTGGTAGTAATTTGGCTTATACACAGTGGTTTCCCCCGTTTTCAATTTCCACTCTTATATACAGTGGTGTAACGTATTTTCGTGCATATATAAATAAGGATTCAACACCGCATTTTGTCAAAAATAAAAAATATATGTCTTAAAAGTTTCCTCAGATATTCTATAAAATAGTTAAATTGGTTTGTTTCGATTTTCTTTATGAATACCCCATTTTGGCCCATATTTCATGAGTAACAAACTCGACAACGGCAGCAAAATGCGTCACTTATTTTCGTGATCTATAAATAATATATAATTAACTTTTCTCTATATTTATCTTTAATAATATTTCATTGAATGTTATGACAATTCCTTCAAAGATAAATAATTTTAAAAAAAAATTGACTGAGAAAATGAGATAAGTAAAATGTAAGAGTGATTTATTGCTGAAAGTCATTGAAATTACATATGAATATGGCCCACATTATGTTCCATAGAATTTTTCTGCTGACATGGTATCCGCTAATTTGTCACTTGACATTGTTTGCTGGAATATATTCTAGCAGATGACACTTGGAATTCCGATTACAGCTAGCGATTATAAGGAAATTCAGCCGATAAAAAATTGTGACGTTTGAAAAGATTGATGACTAAATTATTGAAATTAATTAATAAAAAGATTAACTAAGGTGTATATGAGAACTGGTTTTGCCTTACTTTTATTTGTAACAGGTCTATGTAAGAAGTACTACAAATTTCCATTTTGCTTTGATATGTGAAAGTGACTTCTGTTGAAGAGTAACTTTTTGTCTTTCAACTACCTAATTTCTAATTTAATCAAAAGAATTGATTTTGTTGCAAAGCCGTATTAGATTATATTTTAAGTAAATAAAAATAAATAACTATTATAATACACTTCACAAATCATACCATGCATAGTGCAATTTCAATTACAAATCAGCTATGTTGAACAAGTTGAATGAAAAGATTACCCACTTTTCAGTTTCCTCCCGTCAGTTATTTCCCAATACCCCCATGTAATATGGCAGTGTTTTCAACCCCTCTTTAATCCTAGTGGTTTCCACCCCCTATTCTTAGTTGTTTTTCCTAATAATCTTATGATTAGGTAATTAAAAACCTGTTAACCTATAATCAATTATTATGATGAATAAACACAAGTAATGAATCAGGAAGCCATTGTCATTAATTTTAAGATGCTTTGGAAGTCATTTTCTATAAACAAATCTTTTTTGTTTTCAACAAACCAAATTTTTAGTGGGGTGTCTTACTTCACTCGTCATTATTGATATTGTCATAGAATGGGGAATATGATACAGGTTATGGTCAACTTGACTCTCAACTGAAATTGCCCCAAGTTAAAATCCAGAGGCCATTTTTGCAATTTTTAGGGACCATTTAGACTAATTTTGGGTCCATTTTGGTTAGGTGTCATTGACTATAACCCTATGATACTACTTTCTATTCTATGGGTTAAAATCATCTTTACACATAAACCAATATGGGCCCAAATGCCCAAGTCAAATTGTCCTCCAAAATTACTCTTTAATTTCAACTAAATCGTGCCAAGTTGACTTTAACCCCTCTCTGTCTACATTGTTTACAGAATCGAATTTTGTCATCAATTTCACATGAATTTAGAGTCTTATATTATCTTTGGGTTAATGATGAACACACCAACCACTGGTATTAAGGTTATATTTGTAGATCTGTTTGTGAAATTCTAAGCTGAATTAGCTACAAGAGTAGTATTAGTGCTTATATATTAGTACATTTTAGTACTTAAATAATAGATTACACAGCTCTGACAGTAAAAATTTAAAATTTAACTTAAAGCACTTTTATCATTTCAGACATTAACAGGAAAGGAGGTAAGATTTTAATTTCTGAGATTATTATCCAGATTAAAGTAGGAACAAAATATAGGTTATTGAAAATATTGAATTGTCCAATTATCACAAAGGTTGACATGCTTATCCAGACTTTCATAGCTTTGTGTCAGAACAGTTTTCAAATTCAGTTATTGTTTTTTTCAGATTGAAATTGATATAGAGCCTACAGATAAGGTACCTATGTAGCTTAAATTATTTATTTATTTATTTTACCTTGTATCCCATGGTATACACCCATTTTATAATGCAACACGTATTGTTCATATTGTATCAAAATAAGTTAGGTAATAAGGTAATGTAGATAAATGAGATCTCAACCTAGTGTGACTTATAGAGTTATTAATTATATACATACACTGGTTTGACAGGAGGGATTTTCCAATGATCAGTTTGTGAATTTAAAAAAATGTCTAAATAGTATATTATCAGACCTCACACCAGATTGATTTTCATCCTTAGTTTAGCGAATTAACATAAACTGAAAGGCAAAAGAAACGTCGCGTCTAAAATAAAAGCAGTTACATGTTCTGTGGTCAATAAACTCAATACAATCTATTGAATCTATTGTTCCTCTCTTTTTTTTACCTTAAAGTTCTTTTAACACTGATTTCTTCGAAGCCTCTACTTACATATGTAAGCATTTGAAAATAAGATACATATACATATATGATTTATCAACATGATGTTTCTTTTGCCTTTCCGTATATATTTGTTGGTTTTTTGCAGACTTGGCCAACGTATGTAAAGTTATCTGGTCAACAAGATAGAAACAAATAGTTAATCTGATATTTGTTATATCTTATTTGATATGCTTATAGTTGAGGTCAATTTGAAAATATTAGTTTCTTAAGCAGTAACCACTATCATGTTTTCTGTATTTAATCAGTATCATTTATATGGTAGGTTGACAGAATAAAAGAAAGGGTTGAGGAAAAAGAGGGAATTCCACCACAGCAACAGAGACTTATTTTTAGTGGAAAACAAATGTAAGTATTACATTAGAAAAATTAAAATACGTATAATGATAGCTTGCCAGCAAGGTAATATACGCTGACTGGCAGCTTTGATTTTGAATAAAAATATTTGGCAGCACAGTAACAATCGCTAGTATGAAATATTCAACCTTCAGTCTTACACTTCTTTTGAACATTTTCGATACTGAATAATGAAATCAAGTTTTGTAATATTTCGGCAAGAATCATGCCTTTTAGTGTTTAAGAGCTAAAATTTGAAAGCAATTTCAAGAACTCCCATAAAACATTTTTTATTTTTTGATTTTCGTTAGGATTCATCAAGGGTGATAATAAACAATTATTAACAAAAAAGATTTGTGCCTTCTAAAAATTGAACTCAAGAACAAGAACAAGGGCAATAACTCTGACTAAATATTTTTCGATTCTTCTGATTTTCAATACCTAGGGTTCATCCTCGGTGATTACAAACACTCACACCAAGTTTTGTCAAAATCGGTCAAGAATTGTGCAATATAAGCTCTACATTTCATGTGGGTGTATAAAAACGTAATTGGTTCAGTTCCAATGGAATTTATTAGTCAGAATTATTGATTTGTTAGCTGATTGAACTCATTTTCAATTATCTGTACATTTTTTCAGAATCAATATTTGACATCAGAACTTGGACTGTGTGATTTTCTTAGCCACAAATTGTCATTCTGATAAGCAATATAGAAAGTTAAAATATAGCTCTTTCTCCTGGTCATGCAAATAATTTAAAGACTATTTTGTACATTACTGTTGTTGAGGAAATCAAATTGAAATCCTCGTGAGATCAAATTATGTTCATTATCTCCAAAAGAATCAATCTCCAATAGAATTGGATCAAATTTGATGGTAACATAGAATCGTAAAACTATTATAACGATTATTTATTTACAATCCGAATTTCATGTTTTAGGAATGATGAAAAAACAGCGGCAGATTATAAAGTGATGGGTGGTTCAGTTCTTCATCTAGTGCTAGCTTTACGAGGAGGAGGAGGTAGATAACTGTGATATATTGACTCTTTAATTTGGACAATGACTTTTCTACATGCTTTGTGAAGACCATGGGATATGATCTAACTTGTTTTTCAATCTATACTTAGTTCCAGTTATTATTATGAATCAAAAATGCCATAAAATTTTCAGCCTAAATTTCTGAGGGAAACCGGTTATCATTAAAAAATAAGTTATGTATGATACTGTATGTGTAAGTGTCCTCGTTAATAAAATATGAAATGCATCTTGAGGTGTCCACTAAAATGGTTTGCTCTGAAAGCTTCCTCAACAGATATTTATTTCATCAAAGTCAGTACCGGTTTTTGATACCAAATGTTTGATCCAATCTGGAAACTGACTAAATGGTTAGTATGGGGCTGTGGTCAACGCATATTCTCTGTATTATGTCATACACTGGATCCTTGTGAATCTTGTACTTTGGCATAAGGGGCAAAGAAAATGCTCTTTTTACTCAATTAAAATTTCATTTGAGTTATCTTGGAACAGAAACCTTTATGAGCCACAATCATACCTTGATTTTGAACACTTACTATGTTAGATACACATAACACAAGTAAATATTTTGAGGGTTAAAATATATTCTTTGTTATTGCTTATCAAATTCATTTGCATAAAATACTGTATTCGTTGTTAAGACAAGTCAGTAAGTTAATAAGGAATGAACTGGTTTGTTCACTTTATCTCTACCATTCAGACAATTTAATTCAATAACAACAAAACACTGTAAAATATTTCCACCAGCCTTTTCTACTAATTCACATGCAGCCTTCATACTTCCTATAACAACAACAAAAATACTGTCAATAAATAATGTTAACATTTGTAAAAATGATGTGAAAATTTAACTTTAGTAAATGAAGAAAATCAGAAAAATGCCAATGATAATTTCTTAGATTTATTAATAAACAAATATACCAAATAAACATTATTAGCTTTTTTGACTCTACTAAAGGGATACAGAGCATCAGTCATATTACCCATATTATGAATAGCTGCGAGCTTTATCAGCTGGTAAAGCAAATATTTAGATGCCTTCATTTCAATTTTAAGGTACCTGTATACCAGCTGGTCCATGACAAAATTAATTATAGGATCAGGCAATGCTGTATTTGTTACTCTGGGAAATAGAAAGTTTCCTACTAGAACGTTGATTCATAAATAGGAACAAATTTGGAACATCAGTACAGATGCATGCCCTCTAGAGAGAAATATACTTTATTTGCATAACAATTATATCACATGAGACTATCATATAATTCAGATGTGTTGCCCAACATTAAAATGTCGCAACTCATTATACGATGTCATATGTTGTGATGTCTTAACTTTAGCTACTCCGAGTTCTCCACGACTACCAAGCCGAATTTGAAGTAACAAATGCTATTTACCTTGGAAGTCATATTTCCGAGAGGTAACAAATACAGCATTATTGTGAACTTACCACCAGTTGCTATGAGATCATCTATGATTAATATTTTTTGGTCCTGTTTGATACTGCTCTTTTCAATTTCAAAACTATCCTGCAAAAAATTGTCAAATTATTTTACAACTCATCCATTGAAGGCTCACTTCTTATTAAGGTATCAACTTAACTTTATACCATTATCAATCTGCTATCCAGTACTTAACAGAACCCTCCTAGCTAATTCTGGTTTTAATTTTAAGAAAAAAGAATGAAAATTGTTACTTATGGAAAAATGAACAGGTTATGAAATTATAATATATCTAATGATCTTCAAACAAGATAATCATCACTTACTTCTCCATATTCAAGTTTATAGCTGACTTTATATGTTTCACCTGGTAATTTTCCACTTTTTCTTACTGGAGCAAAACCAATTCCTAGTAGCTGAGCAATGATTGGTCCAAACAGAAATCCTCTTGAATCCAATCCCACTATTAATTCTACATCAGGACTGGTTGATTTGATATGTTCAACAATAAGATCACATAATGTCTTAAAACCATGAACATCTCTCAAAACTGGAAAAATATTTCTGAAATGAAATTAACATTTGCTATTGTTTTAGCTAAGTTAATCAGTAATACTGTTCACAGGTCACAGTCCAATTTTTAGCCTTCACACCATAGCCTATGATATTTAAAACCCCGCATCCCGAGGGAAAGGGATATATCGGACTCATTTGCTTTGTTTTTTTGTTTGAAAAAACAACAAGTAATATAATAAAATAAGGGACGCAACTCTTTAATTTAAAAGTTCATGAACCAGTAAGCTAGACTTACTATTTGTAAAAAGACAATGATCCTGTGACTTTTCCACGAAGAAACCTACTTAACAATACAAATTCTCCAACAATTGTTGCTCCTGATAGTGTTAGGCTACTGGTGTGAACAAATGTCACCTGTCAAGTACATAATTCTTGCAAAGGAGTGCCACTCGTAACTAAAACCGTAGCCAATACAGCCGACGATCATAGGGCTAGACTATATCTATAAGGGATTCTGGAATAAATAATTACAGAGTTGACCACTCGGGTAGTAAATTAAATGAAAATTTGCGAGATTACATGTGTAAAATCCCCGGAATATTAAACGCAATTTCCTGGATATTAAAAATATAGCGATTGATGAAAGATAAAGAAGATGTTACATTTATTCAAGACCAAAATCAACGCCTGAAAATGCATTTTACCTGCCGATTGGGCAGATAATATATGCATTGCATATTTAAAGCCTTGTCTGGTTTCCACAAAGACGAATGAGTTTGATTAAATAGTTAATCGATAACTAAACCCAGTAGATCTACTACTAACGATCTAACTGGGTGAAGTTTATACAAATAAGGCATTCTTTGACTTTCAAACATCAAACTTCCTTTTTAGTTTTTGTAGGGAGGAATAAATAAATTGAATACCAGAAGATATACAGTCGAGTAACCTAATTTCGTGGAAACCTATTATTTGTGGATTTCCGGAAAGGATTAATAATTTACATGAGCGACCTTGCGCGACCTCCGCATTAGTTTGTTTTAATAAACATGGATTATGTCTACAATATCAGCTAGTAGAATGAATTCAGTAGTTTCAATCAAGGTAAAATGTATTAATGTATACTTTGACAAATACAAAATGGCAGATTTCAGTTATTACCAAACGTCACCATTTTTTATCGGCCGAATTTCCTTATAATCCCTAGCCGTAATCGGAATTGTGTCGTCTGCTAGAATGTAGTCCAACGAATGAAGTCACGTGATCAAGTAGCGGATTCCGTGTAAGCAGAAAATTTCTATGGAACACAAACTGGATCATTTTCTTATGTTGTTTCAGTGACTTTTTGCAATAAATCACGCTACGTACCTTATTTTGTCAGTCACTATTTTTTTTTTAAATCGTGGTTCTTTGAAGGAATTGTCACTAGGTATAATGAATTGATATTAAAGATAAATACTAAGAGAAGTTAATTATACCACCCGGTATCCATACAACGTGTTTTTCTAGACTTATTTATAGTTCAAACATTGTACACGAATGTACAGGTGACGCATTCTGCCGCAGTTGCCGAGTTGGTTGCTCATGAAATATGGGTCAAAGTGAAGAATTCATAAAGAAAATCGAAACAAACCAATTTTAATTATTTTGTAGAATATCTGAGGAAACATCTAAGATATAAAAAAAAAATTTAGTTTTATTAACTTTGACGAAATTCGGTGTTGAATCCTTATATCCACGAAAATAGGTTACACCACTGTAGTATATAAAGAAGCAATCGAGTGTGGTGAATCAAATTGAGTAATGATCAAATTAGGTTACATGCAAACTATTATAAGCTATATATTATATTTTCCACCTAAATAATACTCCTTTTTTGGGAAAATCGGGATGAGCTGAAACAAGTGACTTCACTTCTTCTAATCTTTTATTTCCTGACATCGCTGGCTACTCCGGATTGTACTGGTTAACAAAAGTCAGTTCAGATTTTCGTGTAATTGTAATGTACTGTTAAATCAGGGAGTATAGATAGTCACTTCGTTAAATTATTATAGCCGACATTTTGTTATCGTCGACTGTGACGCCATCTAGTGTTAGGCGAAATCGCTCCCTTGTCGTCGTCTTTAACAACTCGTACTAAAACCCCACAGATTCACATAAGAGCATGTTGAACATGGGATTTGGAATTGAATAGGGAATTAAATAAGTGTTCACAAACAAATTTTGACGCGTTTTTTCTAAGTCAAGGGCAATAACTCAAAATCTATTCATTAAAAAATCGTCAAATTCGAATCAAATGATCACACCAAATCTCATTAAAATCAGATGAAAACGTTTTCAAGAACAATGGCAATAACTCATTTTAAGTATTAGGGTTCACCCTTGGGTGATTAAGAATATTGTCAAAATCCGTCAAGAATTGTATCCAGCCCAGCAAAACAGGATTAAGCCCCAGCAAAACCTTCTTCTTTTTAGCAGAGATTGATTCATTTATAGTGTCTTTGTACAAAATCAAAAAGATATAGATTTTGAAAAGTACAAAAGAGTACAAAATTTGAACCCAGTACCAATTCATTCAATTCATTCCTGGCGAAGGGACTGGTTGTGTCTTTTAGAGTGTTTACGAGCAATTGTAGACGGACCAACGGATGGAAATGGGTGATGGCAATACGCTCCACATTTCATGTCGGCGTGTAAAAATCATGGATAATAAATTAGAGCCATTTAAGGAAATATAATTTGAATTGAATTTGTTTTGATAAAATTTTAGAAGGCAGTTTTCGGAACCATGTTTACTTTTAGAAATAAGAGTTAAATCAAGGCAAACATAGGCGTAATAATTCAAAATAATTTAAACCGCAGTAAATGAAAAACAACGGTTAACTGGAATGTTTTCTTTCGATTAAAATCGGATAAACAAGTGTTTGAAATCATCATATGTTAACTATAAATCCCTGCTTTATTCTGGTAAAGCTACGGACCTGTAGGATCTAATTTTAATTCAATGCGTTATACATTAATGCTAACTACACGAACCTCCGCTCGTTTGAGGGCGCCACTGTTCAAATTTCAAAATGGCGCTAGCGAAGTGACCAATCTTAGGACGGAGGTCAGAGGGCAAAGATCAACTATAGTCTGTGTTAATTATCTTCAATACAATAAATTTGTAGATCATATTAAGGCGTTTATTTATTACACCAGGTCAAATTTTAAGGGGGGGGGGGGGGGGAAACTTAATTAAAGTTCTGTTCAAATAAGGGTTGTTAAAATTTATCCATGGCACCATGGATATTTGTAAAAACAGACTATATTATGCTAATTAACATCTCGTATTCTCTCTTGCATTCTCATTTGACCTGTAATGGAGTGAAATGTGATGGTTTCAGAATAATTTACTAAACAAAATAGATTTAACATAATTGTATGAATTGAAAAATAGACTGAGGTAGTATTACAATTTTGAAACTCACGAATCTGATTTTTTGAAGCCTTCAATTTGAAAAATTAGAGCAGAAAAGGTTGATAGGCCCAGACAAAGCCTATTTATTTACTCCCGGTTTGGACGTTGACAGTCAGTGTAAAATGTAAACATTCTAGCGTAGACAGACATTATTCTTTTACTTCAGTTGAATGATACAGTGCAAAATAAATAACAGTTTGGGTTTGTTAATCCATAGGTTTTAAGGGACAGGTGTGCCATTTTGGGAGGTTGATTTGAGTCTTGATTATATGTAAATAGTCTTCAGAAGTAGGCCTACCTGAAATGTATGAAAATCACAAAATTCCTTTAAATTACTTCAAACTAAGAATTTTACTCACTATTTCTATTTATGTCTTTTCTATATATCACAGAATATCTTAAAGTGATACTACGTCTTAGAATACACTCGTCTTGTGGCTAATATTTGTGTTTAATAGTGACCATTGGTTAAATAAGAATGCATCCCACGCTTTATCAAGTTTGAAAAAGCGACAATAAAACTATAATCAAAATTTTAAAAAAAAGTGAGCAAGCGACAAGTCCGTTCAGTTTGAGAAAAAAAGAGTCTGGATTTGGATAATCAATGCTGAAACAGGAAACAATCATCTTCCGGTGTATACAAACAAACTTTGCCAATGATTAATATTCGTTGAAAATTGTGTTGGTGGTGGAGTATTCATTCTAAATTATATGAATTGCTTATTCGCGGAGTCGCTTAATCTCCTACGAGGCATTAATATTACGTCTTCAAAATATGTCTGACCATGTCAAGGTCAATTCAAGAGTAGAGTTCAAGGACGTCCCGACTTGAGAGTTACTTCCCCTTGAAAATTACACCGGATTTCCTAGACTCACGATTTGAAAATCGCTTAATGTATTAAGCGTTTTATAATTAATTACTTGATTTTGTGGATATATCGGATTATAGAGGGATTTTGATGTATAGTTAGGACACCAGGTGAGTCCACTGATGGATATATACTGTTATTTGCCAAATTTGAGCAAAATAAAAATTTTATGTTCATCCTAAGACGTAGTGTCCCTTTCTGGACACTCATGGATTTGAAGGCTCAAATTTCGACGTTGAGCTGTGAACACTATTACTGATTACCTCAGCTAAAATTCCAATTTCTAAGACTAAAGTATGATTGGTCAAAATAATGACCTACCTGTCCCTTTAATGGTATTTAAGTCATGAATGACTGAAGCTGGTGAAAACACTGCTTTATATATTACCCATGTAGGTTTATTAAATAGTAAAACATTGTGTAACATTGTTGGTAATGTACTGCATAAAAATATGGGAAAATTATCAGATAAAAACTTTACCTTAACTGGAAAGGGCCATACTCTAGCAGTTATTGCAACATTTATCTCAAAATATATATCAGTCTCTAAATAGTAGGCCTTAGTCTTAGAATGTCTTTGTGTTGATGAACATGATGACACATTATGTCTTCAAAAATTGTTTTTACAGAATTTTCAGCTAATATTTTGAACTTTTTTGGTTGAAATTTCTTGGAAGGAAATGTGTTTCAATTCAACGTCAACTTTAAAAATATTTATCAACGTTAAGACATTCTATGACTTGCTGTACTATTTTGAGGCTGGTATTTAATTTCTCTTTAAAAATCTCAAAAAAATTAAAAAAACCTTTTGCTCTGCTCAGACAATAAATTTCAATAGTTTGATAGTCAACATTAATTAACTCTGCTGTCTAGAAACCATGACAGTTTTTTTTTCTCTGCTAGCATACCAGAATATTGGGGGCTTAGATTTTCATCCAGAATGTATTTTATTTTTAGGTTATTCATAAACCTGTTGTAAGTTTGAGTTATGTTGTTAGTTGTGAGATGAGTCAAAGAGTTCCATCTGGTCATGGTAAGGGGGGTGATGTTTCCTACATTAGAGCTACAAGTGGTAATACAGGATCATTACCGATGCCACCCCTATCACCCCCAGGAAATCGAGATAAAAATCTCACCCCTATGTCAAACATTTCATTAACTGAATGTGAATTCAATGAACGTGACGAAATGTTGTTGAGAGAATTGGAGGAAGCAAAGTCACGTGCAGCTCAGATGGAGAAAACCATGCGTTGGTGGTCAGATTGTACTGGAAATTGGCGTGAAAAATGGAATAAAGCTCGAGATGAGAGAAACAAAGCTCGGGAAGAAAACAGACAACTACGATCTAAACTTGAAGCTGTTGTCAAAGAATTAACTTTACAAAAACGCGATAGACATGATTTAATTGCTGAAAATGATCGTTTAAAACATCTTTTAGAATTAAAAACTTTAGAGAAAGATTGTATTAGTTCAGCAAGTAGTTCTGTTAAAGAAGAAGAATTAAATTTACCCTCATCAAAAGAAAAGAAATCTGAACAAGATGCAAGTGAAAAAGATGTTGATGAAATTCCTAATAATAATTTGAATAAGAACACTAGTAAACAAATAGAACCTAATGAAACTAGTAATAATATTGAAGTCAATGTTGATCAGAATAAATCCAGTGATACAGAATCTAGATTATCATTTCAATTAGAAGAAACTGAAAAAATACTAGAAGTCGAAAGAAGGTAATTGTAATTAAACATTTTCGTATTCAATATCACTGTTATGTGTTTGGTAAGAAGATGAAACATCAAAGAAATGTACACATATTCATAAAATATTGTACTACTAATTTCAGAGAAAAGGGAGATTTAAAAACTGCTATGGATACTCTGCAGGATGAGTTAAATTCATTAAAGAGTAAATATGAAGAAATAAAGAAAAATAAACAGATGACCTATTCTGAGGTAGGGTTGTTATATTTGTAGCTTATATTACTGTTACATTGTTCATGCTTGACACTGAATCCCTTAATACTAGAATTCCTATATATTAACATACTGATATAACCATTAATATTGCTAATGACATAATGTTCCAAAGAAATGATGTTGTCCAGAATTTCATTCTAGGATCAAAACTATCATTGTAATTTCTTAAGTTGTCTATATTATAGTATTGAAAAGAAAGAAGATTGTTACCTGGTGTGTCAATAATAGCAAAAAAGTATTTTTATTCAAAAAAATCTGATGGCTGTACAAAAACTTCAGGATAACCATGAATAATCAATAAAAAAGATTGAATTTGAAACATGATGTGACCCAGTGTAAAACTGAATATTGAATCAGTAATATAAATATGCTTTGAGAACATTGAACCGGTCAAAAGCTTATAGATAACATATAAAATGGGTTTTCAGGCTAGCTATGACGATATTAACCTAGATAATTATTCTGATGATAATGACATTGATGTATCAAGTGGTGCGGTGAGATATTTAACAAACAATGTTTTTAATTGTGTGTTTTTATAATAGTATTCAGTTATTTGTATTATATAGTACTATCAGTTATAAATTGATTGTTGTACATTTGTCAGAGTTCTAAACATAAAAGAAGATAAATTTTATTTTTCTATTCTTTTGAACATAGCGAACCAAGCCCCGCCCTCCCCCCTGCAAAATTAGAACAAATTCTAAATAGAAGCTAAAATCAGTGTCTATCAGCTTTTGCCCTTCATGCAAACGCTGCTGCCCCCCTTGGCACATTGGGCTAGTTATGTTTCTCCTGTAGTAATACCGCAACAGTAACCGCTGTAGAGGTACTATGTGGTTGAATGGGGTTTACATCATTACCCTACTTTAGTTGATGCATGAAGAAATAGACTATTATTATATTAAAATGTTAAAGAGGAATGTTCTATGTAAATAGCATGTAGCATGTATTGTTATGTAAAAATTTTTATTTTTTTGTCAGAATGTGTATTGATTTTTTAATATTTTAATATTTTTTCTAAGTAAGAGTCCTGCAGTTTCAAACAGGTATATTTTCTGCCAGTCTTGTCAATCAGATGTCATCAAATATCTTAACCAAATTATTGCACTTATACAAGTAAACAGACAATAAACTAGGTTGTTAATTAAGATTAATGATAATAATGATAATAATTACCTATCATATTTTCAGAAATATTGTGAAATTTTCTCTAAATGATATTGATATAGACGTTAATTCGAATGTAACAAATGTGTTTTCAGGTTTGTAAACTTAAAGACTCTCATAAAGATGAAATAACCAGAATATGTCAAGAACTTGAAGAAGAAAATGCTAGTCGTTCAGGTTTAGATAAGAAAATAGCTGATCTGCGAAGAGAGGTTTGTTTTCACTTTGTTCAGTGAAATAATCCATTAGTATACTGTATGTATTGTAATGCTGATTATATAATTTTTTTTCTTGGGGGGTAGGGGGGCTGCCTGTTAGAAGTGTGTCTAGTTGGTTCAAAATTTGGGACAAAAAAGTACAAGTACTCAACAAATTTATTCCATGTATCAAAGTGGCTCACAAGAAGGGAATCTCATTTTGGTTTGAAAGATGTGCATTATGTAAGTAATGTTACATTGCATTTTTTTTTCTATGAATAAACTGTTTGTATTAGACCAACAAGATCAATAAAAATGTCTTGATATTTAATGCATTATGTTTATTTTTGTACAGTTGGAAAGATTGCAGTCAGAAAATGCCTCAGAATGGGCAAAACGTGAAAGATTAGAAACAGAAAAATTAGCATTAGAGAGAGAAAATAAAAAGTTACGAAGCCAAGCAGAAGATTTACAAGAACAATTAGACAGAAAGAATCAGCATGTCTCGGCTGTTATGGATTCTGACATGAAATCTTTACAGATGGAATTATCTGAAAAACACAAGGTAAATATAACTTATAGTTAGGGATTGTTCATTTACCCTACATTTTATAGTATATTTTTAATGCTGTCCTATTTAGTTAACTGTAAAAGATAACATAATTTATTTCAATTGCAAACAGAGCTGACAGTTTATCAGATATTAAAGGAGGAAAGTCAGTTTGTGTAGATTCTTTGGGTTATTGCTCTTGACTTATTATATAATTAATGTTTTTTTGTTGTAGGAATTGAATGATTTAAGACATATTCATACCAAGATAAAGAAAACCTATCAAGATAAATTAACAGAATTAGATCACACTAAACGTCGAACAGAACAATATGAATTAGAAGTTAAAAAGTTACGTTCTAGAATCGAAGAATTGAAAAAAGATTTAGCCAATTCAGAGGACGAGGTAAGATTTTTAATACTTTTGTATTGAACTTAATCTTTGACCAAAAATTTCAAAACAGAATAAAACTGTGTGTGGCATCATTCAGATTTGTTACAAATAACTTGTATGCTTGAGAAATGGTTTTCATTGTAACTTCCCTATTTAACATCTTTATCAAAATACAATCATTAAAGGATCAGGGAAGGGTTTATCAAATTTATGAGCAGCATCTTGCTCTATTCTGAGGTTTTCATGTAATTGATCAATACCCAATTCAAGTTTTTCTGTCATTTACATATATCATCATGTATCTGTATTTCTTGTCCTTGTTTTGATGTTGAGATTTGTTTCTTTTTATTTTTAGGTTGATATACAAGCTAATAACGTACGTAAATTACAGCGAACTAATGATGAACTTCAAGCGCAAGTTGAAAATCTTCAGGTACAAAATGAGCACTTACAGTCAAGGTAAGAAACTTCATCAATATTAATTAGTACTCTTAATTACGTACTCTTTTTTTCTACATATAAGATGAACCTGGCCTATTGATAGAAAAAATCTCTTTCTGTTATATCTGGAAGCAATAACCTCATAATGATAATGACTGTGATTCTTTATCAGTATTAGATGTAATATTGAATATTGTAATGTTTTTTGTTTTGGACTTTAGTTGGTAATCTATGCTTTCAAATCCTCTATTTCAGATTAAAGCGAAGTAGTCAACCTTGTTTAGTTAAAAGTCGGTCTTCCAGTTTAAAATCATTTCCCTTACAAGGTAATGATGATGATGAAAATGATGATGATGACAGTGAAATTGATTTAACTGATGTTTCTTAGCATCAAATATATCCAAAAACATTTTTAACATATTTATTTTATATATTTTAATCTCTTGTTGTACTTTCGTTCACTTAACTTTCAGTTTAAAGTATCAAATATTAATGTGTTCACAGTTAGTGGTAATGCCTCTGTAAGGTCCTGTATGGCATCGTCCCTAGATCAAAAGCTTGGTCTTTTTAACTAAAAATCATATATGTTGATGACTTAAAAATCATATTGACAACAGAACAAATTTAATGATATGAATGGCTGAAATGGAGCTGTGTCAGCTAGTAATACAAATATTTAGACTACCTTATTTCTTTAAAGCCTGTTAATACATTGTTTATTGTCAAGTGACTACTCATTATTAATATTATATGATAGGAATATAAGAGCACCCTATAATAATATACTGTAGTTAGTTGTAGTAGGAGGAATAATACCAGATTTGATATTACATATGTTTTACATAGATTACTAAATGACTCAATTGTCATAACTTCATACATATACCAAAATACTCTGGAAAAAGTTGAAATCCATAAATTTAAGTCTCCACCCTCGAATTCCTATGTAAAAAGCCCCATGAAATTTGATTTTGGTAAAATATATTTCACAGCAGTCTTAAAATTACATTTAGGAATTGAAATTACATGTTCAATATTTTGACAGGACTTTATGGAACTACTATTGGAGTTTTTGGGAGAAATGTTGCATAAAATCTTTTACAATTAATAGCGAATAAGGTTCCATAATTTTTTTGTCAGAATATAGATTTCACAATAGTTGACTTTACAAAAAGTGTAATATATTTTGTGCAATGACTTCAGTTATATGATATTAAAGGGATTGTGAGTTGTTTTGCTGAACTTTTTATGTTTATCAGGTAGTCTAGTAGCTTCGATTTGTATCTAGCAAAGTTTTGTAATTATACAAATGCATAATCGTATTCTTACACCACTAATATATCTAAAGGCATTTGCGATAGCTATGTGATAAAGTGGTTAGTGGAATTACAAGACCCACAGACATCTGATTGAAAATTGGAATGGAGTAAATCAATGCTATATGTTTGGAAAAACTCTTTACAATACCTTTAAAATTTACTAAGATAGATTACTTATATCTAAATTAGAAACACCAAACTATTTATCATGTTATTCAGAATGGAAGTCAGTGAAGAAGGTTTTGATGTGTTTGTCTAATAAGGTCAGTACAGCACAATATAAATATTAAATGATTAGCTGTAAAGAAAAAATGGATGATAGACATAAGTTATTTATTGTCACAAATCATATCATTTTATCATTTAGACTTTATGAATAAATTCCCTTCATACTATTAAAATGTTGTATTATTTTGCGACTTGGTATATTTAGTATTTCTTTGTGAACAAAACATATTTTGTAAATCTGGGTTATGTATTTAATAGTCTGGAATGTAAAAGAAACTCCACTTACAGCATTTTTGATTCAACCTGAATCTTTTGTCATAAAAATATACATTAGTAGACATATTAGCTCTTGAATTCACCTTTGTGATTTGTGGAGCTCCAATCAATTTATATTATTTTGGGCAGGCTAAGTAGAATTTACAGGTCTGGCTTGTTGAGTTTTAATCAGTAATTCTCCGTTTTGGCTTGGAATTATCTTTATGATTGATGATATATATTATAAACTTTACTTTGAGAATTAAACTATTTATGTTGATGTGGAACAATACCTAGGTGCCACTCATAACAATAGAATTATGTGGTAAGCTTTTTTAAAATTTATTGTCAAGATATTTTGAGTGAAAACATTGTCAAGTTAGTATAATGGTTGCTTCCCTTTATATGTTGGTGGATAAATATGACTGGTTTTACCTGGATTATTTGTTAAGGTATGTATAATTGTTTTCAGTATATGAAATAAAAATACAATGCTGAATCCATGAATTATACAATCCCTGTACTTGTATTTATCTATATCTATTGTGCATTTCATACATGTAATCATATAAGCCAGTTATTAACAGAATGTAATTATGGTTAACTCCAGCTTCACATGGCAGGTAAATAGTCAGGTTGTTAAAGCCTTAAGCATTGGTCAAGTCTGCATCAGTTGTTAATAATTTTGTACTGTGAACAGACTACCAAATAATTCATATGTTCAATATCTGGAATATTTCTTAGTTGCTGTGTAAGAAGATATTTGGGGTTTTCCCTAATTATGTGAGTTACATTGAGTATTCATATATTTTATATGACCTATCAACGTAGATTACTTCCAATACTTGACTGATAAAACTGCTATTTGTCTTCCTTCTCATAGGAAAGAGACCAAATACAATTCAAGACACAACTGCGGGTCATCTATCTTTCAATGTAGTGAATCTAATACAGCATTTCTGCCATAGTATGTGTACATGTATAATATACTTTCTTAAAGATTAAGTTTTTTGCCCCCTAGAAAATATAACATTGTAATGAACACACATGATGTCTGATCCTTCTGGAATAATTACTGCATTTCTCTTCTCTAACAATATACATTCACATTCCGTGAACAAAGTCTGTGGCGGTATGAAACATCAAGTAAGCATGTTATAGTTCAGCAAATTGAGGATAAATGGCACCTTACTTTTTTTCTGCAAATGGACAAGTAAGCGTGCTCCTTCAGTGGTGGTTAAAACACAACACAAATATTAGATGACAATTTTTTTTTATTCAACTCAATCTTGTGATGGGTCATTGATTATTACATTGGGTAGAGTTTTGCTAGACTCACACCTGTCTGACCCTGTCAAGAAAACAAACCGCACAATTCTTATATAAGCCAGGAAAAATAGAACAGAGAACTGGGATTGAACCTCAGAGGTCATAAATATTGCACATAGCCCTTTAATATCCCTTGCTCTAAACAACATGGAGAAAGTCAGCTTAGATACAATTAGAGAAACACAAAATATTACAAATTACTTCAAAAAATATTTTACAAATAATTAGGTATTCATTATTATTTATATGTACAATTAATTTATCTTTAATCTAAAAATTAAATCAAATGGCAAATTTTTACCCAGTCTTTTGTTTTAACCAGTGATAATTAGAGTTCATTCTATATACAAAAGTAACAATTTATAATTCAGATGAATCTCTTTCCTCCAAATTTCAAACTTTTAAAAACCATTAGACAGTTATCGATCAACGAATGTTGCCAGGGTGTCAAATATACATTGGGTAGATCAGACTAAATTGCTATCTATTGAACACGATAGGATTGATATCACACAATTTTGTGGTAATTTAAACACCATTTTGGCTGGATTTACAAATTTAAATCAAAGGAAATCGAAAAAAATAGAGACCAGAAAAAATGGAGGAAAACTTATAAAAAGAGGAGAGTCGACAAATAAAATTATAATAAAGTATTGTTCTTCTTCAGATCTACTGTAACATTTAGATAATATTAGCTACATATATAAAGCTTTACAATTAACAATAGTATTTAAAAGTTGAAAGGCAATTTAGCTTGAACTGATAGCTTGATGCTGTTGAAGCTTGGCGTGACTGTGGCTGGCTGGCTAATGAAGCTCAACTCTACCTCTCTTTACTTAATATCTCTGAAAAATATAAAGGATAATAACACATTAATAAACTACATACAACACTAAATTCTGCAATATAAGGAGCATTTGGCACTGTTTAATTTAGATTCAGTAAAATTGTCAAAAATATAAAAAACCAATGACAAAATATTTTTGAAAGATGTATATCACTGAAATTTAATTTATAAAGTAATACAGATGCCAAATGGTTTGAATGGTAATAATCACAAATATATTCTACCAATAAATATCCAATTGAGGTGCATTTCTAGTTTCTGATGATATATATACATGTATATTTAAGGCATTCAAAAGCTTCAGGGATTTTTCATGTGTCTAAATTTTAAAGCTTTATTGTTATAATTACTGCTGTTGTATCCCTTAATAAATTCTGATTCTTAGATCAAAATATTTACTTAATACAATAATCATTTATTGATATATGAAATATATTAGAAAAAATAGAAAAAAAGATGATTTAGTAAAACAATTAAATAGCTGAAAGCTTGTCAAGTTCATGTGGAGAACATTGGCAGTATGAAAACAAAGCAACAAAGCAAAATATCAAAGCAAGCAAGTGATAACATGAAAATACAAAGCGCAGAATTTTGAAAAAATTTGCCAAAAAGTTTTGAAATTGCATTTTAAAATTTTGTAAATTAACAAATATTTGGAGCCACATGTTTTACCACAGTTTTGTCTGTTCTTCAATGAAACAATAAGTCTCTGTAAAAAACTAAAATATTGTAGTTATAAATTACATCAAATGAGAGAGAAGACTGAAATAGAAGGTAAAATTATAATGTGATGATCATGACTAGGAAGATATCTATTCTAAATAAAGCTAACCACTGCAATAATAATCTATATAGATAATCCTCATGACAACAGACAGAAAACCTATACAGAAACCTTCACAATCAACCAGTGACAAGAACAGATCTGTAACTTAAGAGCTCAATGACACCCACTGAAAAAAGCCTCTAAGTCATATTGATGTCACAAACACGAAGTTACACTATCAAGCTGTGGTATTAAGATTGCTATTTTACAATATGTAAAGTTTTGCGGTAATTAAATACCTAGAATTTGAATTATTTAATTTTCCTTCATAACTTCCATTGCATTATGGTCTGAATATACAATTTAATCAGGAATAAAATTACAGAAATTAATTCTTTCCCTTTATGATAAAAACAGTACTTCAACAAACTATATAAACTGTACAAACTAATACTGATAATAGTAGCGGTATGTCAAATGTCAAAAGGTGACATCCAAAACTGTGGCTTGAGTAGAATGTACATCAAAATGTCTCTACTAGCTCATCACTGTTTTTTTCAAAGTTAAGAACAAGCAAACTATAACTGAACTGTATTAAACAGCATTACTTATTCTACATCTAAAACCTGACTAAAATAAGAAAAAAGAGGTCATAATGTTCACAACACAAACAATGACTGAGATGCTACTGGGCAGTCATCTAGATCTATTACAAGTCACTATAAACACTCTATATTCATATTGACAAATTATAGGGTTTTATGACATCATCATGAGACAGGTGAGAGGTCAGGAGAGAGATAGGACATCAAGTGCTACTTCAAGGGTTTTTGATTCACTTCACAAGGAGAAAAACTTGAGGGATACATACCCTCCCTTTCATATCATTTATCGTCTAGTACCATTAAGCACCCTGCGAATTCGTCTTCTCGTTTCAGAAACTGGAGGTCCGCTTGGTCCCTAGGAACGGAAATCATTGGTTAATTGATAACTCTGTGATGAAGTGATGAAAATGGAACAAAATAATTTATTTGCTCAAAATATGAAGATTCTAATAACACAATAAAGGTGAATAGCTAAAGAATTTATCAAATCTACACATTTTGAGCATTTAGTCTTTTTATAAAAATATTGAAAATAGAATACTTATACTAATATCATTATCATTATAAATTTAAAAAGAAAATTTGGTTTCTGCACCTTCTATTTTATGTAAAAATAGGATATAATATTAACTAAATTTACTCAGATTTCTACTTCATGCATTTTTAAATCTAACATATAGAAAGAATTATATAGAAAAGAAATAGATTTTCATTGTTTTTGATTTATTTTATGTTAATATAAAAGTAATATAGCATAGTTTATTAAGTATTGAAAACAAGAATAACACTCTATAATATTGTGTTATTTTATTTTTATACCAATAATCCATAAAGGAATATGACTTTTATAAAGTCTGACATTGCAATTTGCAATATTAGCATAAATTTGAGTTCAGTAATGGACAAATACCAATAATTCCAATAAAATAAATGATTAAAAACTAAAGTATGAATATTTTATTCTTGTTTTCAAAGCGCAGCAGCCTTAAACAGAGCAATTTGTTAAAATAGAAATAAATTGCAGAGCATAAATTCTAAGAGAGTCATCTAACACTTACAAAATTCCATTTAAGCATATAGATTAGAAAATATTTAAATAATCCATACAGAGATTGTTTTAGCATGCAATTTTACCGCAGAATAATTCTAAATTTCATGAAAATTGACTGTTCTGAAAGCAATTGAAAAGTTTCAATTTCTAAAACATAAAGCAAGCTTCTGAGCTATACAACATCATCTTGAATACCCAAAGCTGCAGGTTTGGAAGCAATAGACAAGTCAACAATATCAAATTCAATACCAATAAAATTCTTTTCTTAAAATGAATTCTTCAGTTTCTTATACCTTTGGTCATTACCAAAACCTTCACTAAAACTAGGTCATAACCATGAAACTGCACTAAAACTTAATTTCTTCTCAATATTATGTGCATTCTCGTAACATCAAATAGATTTTACATTACTTCCCTATTAAATTGACCACATATGTTAAGTAATATATAGTATTTATATAATGATAGATATTTTTCTTTCATTTATTGATTGTATTTTTAAAAATAGGTCTAAAATATTGGACTGTAAAGAGCACAGCATTAGTAAAAAGCACATGCAGCAAACTTACGTAGTAATCAAAAGGTGTGTATGAGCCTACCGATGCTTTACTGCCTCCAGACCTGTAAGAGCTAAGTGTCAGAAAAAAGTCATTTTAATCAAAGCATGATGCACAAATACCAGGAATATAAGGGTAAGGGAAGATAAGAAATGGAAAAATAAAATGGTCTGATAAATGGGAATCATTCCGGATAAAGTAAAATTTAGATTTTAATTCTAAACTAGGGCTACAATTTGATATTTATGTTAATTTGGTATGTTTCCTCCAATTTCTAGAATTCGCTGTGAAACCATTTAGTTTCATTATTGGCAAAAAATTTCAGGGATTCCTATGTTTACAAAATATTATTTGTAGGTTTTTTTTAAAATGGATAGCAGGACACAAAGAGAAATGTTAAGATAGTTTTGTAAGAGTAACAATATCAGTGTTCTAAGATCACTATATAGAAGAATGCTGATTATTTGGCATCATATCAAATCATCATATGGGCAGGTATTCAACCTCTAGTTGTCATGGTAACTAGTAGACATATTATGTTACCTATACCTTCTTATTTTATATACCTGGCATTAAGCCATATTGAAGCCGACTTATCTCACACTTAGCATTTTAAGGAAGTGTGATGTTGGCAAGATGAGAAGTAAACAGTCTAATTCTGATGATTCATGCAATTTCTTGGAATATTCAAGTTTGATATATCAAATTTTATAACAGTATAGAATTGATTTTTTTTAACTCACAATAAAGTATGTGGCCTAATATTATAATCTTATCATAAATTCAAATTCAAACAACATTTATGTGGACATTGAAATGTATCAATATGGATAGTATATTTCTTTTCATCCCAGTAAATAATAAGGAAAAATTCTGAACCAGGGATGTTGAAAAGCAAAAGCAAGTAGCAAAGAGGAAAAAAAATAAATAAATAAACTACAGGATAAATGATTATTGAGAATCTAGAAATGATAAAAACAAAAAGAATTTGACAGAAAATAGGTTTTTTTTTTGTGAAAATCATTTCATCCTTCTTTTTTCATTTGTAAATATACATAAAGATTTTAGAAACAATTCAAAATAAACAGAGAAGAATTAATAAACTCATAAACAGAGGGAATCTAAAAGCTATTCTAGAATAGAAAATATGAAAGCAAATAAAAAGTTAAAATAAGATAAAACAAAACATAGCCATGCACTAAATTAAAACAAATTCAGAATAGAATTTTAGATTTTTTCATTTACATAGTTTAACAAATCAACTATTTAAGTTTCTTTTTGCCTGCAGGGTCAAATTATTGAAAAGTTAAAATGAATTGGAATCTCTCCAAATTGCTTGATGATTAATTACACTTTCTGAAAATTAAGGTGGGTTTCAATTTCATATCAGAAAGATGGAAATATGTCAAAGAGTAAGGTGGTTTACCATTTTCAGTGTATTCCTATATTATATGATAGCCTACTTATATAACCTTCAATGACATTGATAATATAGAGGTGTTTATCAAACTTGGAGAGATTCACCTCATATGAGAAAATAAGATAAAAGAAGATAAAATATTACTTACGAATCACGTTGCTCCAATTCATTTAATTTTCTGTTAACTCTACTTTCTATAGATTCACTAGTACCTTCTTCAGGTATATATCTATCCAATAGTTGACGATGTCGATCCATTTTATCCTGAGCTTCGTGCAGCCTTTCTCTCATTCGATTGAAAGTTGTGGGTCGATATAAAACTTCCTCAGGTGGTATTCGAGAATCCAGTCGATACTAATGTCATGGTAACATAATGGCTTTATATTTGTTCTTTTTTTAGTTTTTGATACCAAAAGACATTTTCTTGCTATTTTCTCACTAATTTAGTAAGATATTGAATTAAAATTGCTTTTATAATGGTATCAAAGAAAATTTAATTTGTTATCAGGTTTAATTAATGTTCAATTCAAAATTTGGTAATTTTAAGAGCAAGAAATATGTCTTTTTGTATCATTTGCTAAATTGTGTTAATTGCAAGAATTGTAAATGAGAAAGGAACAGAAAGCAACAGATAAAACAGCACTACCATAAATGGAGAAAACATACAAATCCAAATAGCTCAATTCTGTTGAACTATTATATTGAAATTTTTAGCATTGTATTTGTATGTTAGACCCACCAAAATGAAAAGTGCATAACAAGTCTATGCTATATTTAGATAAATAAATAATTAGAAGCAGAAATAAGGTTATATAGTAAAGAAAAGCAGAATATCTGTCGAGCTGAAACTATATATTTAAGCAGCTTTAACAACAAAATATCAACATCTTCATTTTCAGGCAATAACTTTGATAAAACATTTTGAGGCAAAGCTTTAGAGCAACTGTTCTCGACATGACTATTACAACTGATAACAATCTAATGAGAAATAGTGATGAAACAGGCTGGATAAGACAAAGTAAGTATGTAGACTAGGTTTTGTTAGTGGTGTTACACTATACATACCTGCCATGAAAGAATATTCTTGGGTTTGGTAAAATTGCCTTCAGAGTCACGTACAGCCTTTCTTTCCGTTACTCTTTGCTATAAAAATGGGTTTCTAGTGGTTATTTACAGGATGATTGAGGTTATACAGGATAAGATATTGAAGGTAACTATGATTGTATGATTCCAATACCGTACTTTGTATACTAACTTATAACCCTGGAGTAACTCATACATACTGTTTTCTTTCTGGTGAATATCAAGCATTTTCTAATCTTATTTCTTGTAAACAATGACATAATCATTTCAACTGCCGTGTTATAATATCAAAATTTGATTTTGCTCAAAAAATTATAAATTATTCACCAGACCAAATTGATCTGTATGAGATGTACCAGGGAGTAAAGAAAGAAATAAAATTTGTGGATTTCAGGATGGTATGAGGGTTGATAACTGTGATAATGATAAGGAAATTATCTATGGGATTAAACAACGCTGATCATAAATATATTTCATATATCCTATTTTGGATAAAATGTATTATAAAATTTGTATCTGATGGTTCCTAAAATGTTCAGATATTTGGTAGATTGCTCTAAAACTCTTAATATTATTATATCAACCACAGGCAGCACACTCATCACATTTTATGAGAGAAATTTGACAAATACATACCACGGTTCCTCTTGATGCTGTTAGTCCTGCAGTATGAGGATCAGGGCTATAATAAAGTGGATTCTGAAACATTGAAAAAATAAGGTGGGATGTATCGTATTCTTTTATAAATATCTCAACTTTCATTACTGCCTATTTTCTGTTGCCAATTTATTCTAACATCAAGGTATAAGGGATTTTAGAATGAAAAATACATAGGAAAAATCCCTAACCGTTTATTGCTGGGCATAATGAAAGAAATAGGTTATGGTGGGAGTTATATCTGAAGTCTTATAGTGGGAATGGGACAATTCAAGTGGAACAATTCAAATGAATAATTAAAGTGTCAAAACTTACCATGCACAAAATAGAGAAAAATATACATAAAAGTGATATAGATGTACACTTACATTATGGGATTTTTTGTAAAAATTTGAAGCACTTCGTACACTGATTCACGAGTTTTCGTGATTTGTGATAATTTTAAAATTTCATAATTACAGTTACTGAACCCTATGTAAGAAGTACTCCTATATTCATAATTAACATAGCATATTACATTACAAGTAACACAATAACAAACAGATAGGCATTCACATTTGGAATTTAAATCCTTTGAAAAAAAAAAACAAATGAGTTCAGCATTGAAGCCTACCATTCAAAAAACATTTTAAATAGTAAAATTAGAAAGTCAAGTAATATTTTATGTATGTTTTTGCTGATTTCTTCAAATTATTCATACAAAATGTAAAATTTCATGCTAATGGCCAACACATTAAAAATATTATAAAAAGGGATTAAACAATTCAAATATTTGCATAACCAGCAGATTGAGGTCAATTTAATTTGTATCACCTTTCAGAGGAAAAAAAATCAGTTAAGATTAGACGTCTTCACTAAACAAACTGGAAGTAATAACAGTTTATATAGCCACAGTACCCTTGATTTTAATTCTGAAAAGTGATACAGATAGCTAAATTTGACCGATATCAGTTTATTAAGCAAATAATTAGACATCTACATCCCTTTAAGCTCATAGTTAGCTATAGCTACAGACATATAACTACTGTTTGAACTTCTGAACAGACGATGAAGATTAAACATTATCAAGCAAAATACATTCTGTAAGGTAAAATCTTTAAATCAAACATGAATAAACAAACATATTAATGAAATTGTTTATAATAATAAAGCATAAGAAATGAATTGTTAGCAATGAATCATTCCATTTGAACTGTGGAAGAATGTTAGAATAAGAAATTTGACAACAGAAAATAGCTAGTAGTTCCTCTGAAGAAGATATTCTTAACTTAATAGTTTGATTGATAGGATATTGCAATAGTTTCCAAAAATATTTTCTTTCATGAAACCTTGATACAGTAAACAAAAAACAGTGACTTGACTGATAACATTAGTACTTCTAAAAATACAATAATTTTGCCATCCTATTACAATCAAACTATAAGCCTTAGACATGTAACATAGTTAGTGAAAATTGTGTGCACTTTGCCGACACAAACATAAGCTCGACTTTACCTCTCCTACTTTGTGTGTTGCCCGATATTTATCAGCGGCATATTTAGATCTTGGTGTCCTACGACGACGTGTGCCAGGCTCATCTTCAAGTTTACTGGCAACAATAGCAGCCTGTATTAAAATCATAAATTTAGGTCAGTATTTGAAGATTTTGTGAATAGCCTCACCCTTTTAGCATTACTTTATATGACAATTAAACAAAAAAAACGTGTATAGAATATATGAAAAATTACTGAACTTTGTCTTTTTTAAATTAATGATATATAATAAAACATTATAAAATATTTATTATTTTTATCGTTACAAATGCATTTACAAATCAACTTTATGATCTTTATGAAAAGATTAGTAAAAATGCTGCAGTGGGTGAGGCCAACCAAATAGGTCCAATAAAATAATAAATTAAAAAATGGAATTGTGACTGTAATTTTTGACAGTGTAAATTTCAAATTCAACTAATGTCTTGAAGTTTTCTATATATCGCCTACCACTACTCTTTATTGTTAATAAAATAACATTTACATGCCTTCAAATTTTTCTTCTCATTTTTCCATGCATATCTGATTTTAAATTGAAATTTTTTCTTCTATTTTGGTCGGCCACTTATTCACATGCTAGGTTGAATTGTTGAACAGCCTAACAAAACTGTGCTGAGCATTTATAACCAATAACTACATGCTTGGTGTTTTTGATACAGAGGCAGCCATTTGAAAAGTATGGCATGCTATAAAAATTCAACAAAATAAAATAAGAAACAGATGTTTAAAAAAGCATTAAGATCTGTCAACAACAAACAGTCCCAGGCACTGTATTGAACATGAAGGAAACAACAACCTTAATGGCCTCGCAACAATAAGCTTGATATTTATAGGTTCAATAAAAAATGAAAACATTGAAAGCCTTATAAATGAAGTTCCATACAAGTCAAGACATTATTTCTAAAATCATGAATTTGAATGAGTATAATTCAGTGAAACCAATATTAAATATGTAGAAAAAGGTAAAAGTTAAATTTGGTTTTTAGTAAGCATGATAATATTAATTTCATATCTTGACAAGTATGGTGTAAAATAGGATGAAAGCATGAATTTGGATTGGCAATTAAGTTAGGAGATGAAATAGCATCGTGTCAGTCGAAACAGAACATTTGAACAAAATGCTCAAAGCAGCAAGTAAGAGAAAATTCAAACGTTACACAAATTGGCTTACATAGAGAGATCTTTGTTTTCTTTTTCTAGTTCTGGGTCTCTCAAGTGATTCAAGCAATCTATTTACTTCATTCTGATATCGCGGGTTGTACATTAACTCATAGTATGGTACAGGTGATTTTTCACTGGTATCACCCAAGAATCGCCAAAATCTATTATTATGCCTATGAGCTGTTAGTGGGCTAGTATAATAATCAAGCATTCTGTACCGCCGTGGGTAGTAACGATAGTGACGAGTATTGGCAGGCGATATATAATAACCCCTAGATCTCGTTGGTGCTACATCATAATCGTAAACATGTGATGGAGACATTGCACGCTGTGCATTTCGAATCGATCTCTCATATTTGGCAACAAGATAATTTGTACGATCATCTTTTGTTGGTCGTCTGCTGCTATCAAGAGCTTCTCTTATTGCTGTTGGAGCAGTTGGATGCCTATGCAAATATTCAAATGCACCATATTCTCGATCTACGCTTCTTGATCTTTCAACACTTGGTGATCTATTTCTTACAAATATGGGAGATCGTCTTGCCCATGATTGTCTCGGCTGTGCAAACACAACAACTGGCTGACCCAATGGTGGAGCAGAAGATGCCCTGACAAATTCTACCTGTTGATAGACTTGGCGTACTGGTGATACCCTTCTAGCTGAAAGTGGTTGGGTTTGTGGCCGTGTTCTGGCTCTGAGTGAAGCTACTGCTGCTCTAGGTGATGAATGGGTCTCTGTATTAACCTGTATGAGGGAGGTCAAGGTCAAGGTAGGGTCAAAGTTCATGATATCTACAAAGGAAACTGTGAAGGTAATGCACACATTAATGACTACAGGAGAAGAAATGAAACTTAAAAATCTATCAAAATAGAGTAGATTGCTACTAATAAAGAAAAAGAAAAAAATGTTTTGGTGTTTTGAGTGTTCCTTCATGTTCCCATTATACATGTATATAAAGATATGAATACATATATATAATTCAGGCAACCCACCGTCCTGTTTCTGCCATTTTCTGGCACTAAAGGGTTAAAATTAGAGTCATTATAAGTTAACAGTGCCTAGGCTGTGTGTTGCATTAACAGTAGTTAGTCCACTCATCCATAAGAATAGAGAAACACTACATCGCGGTACTGCGCACTACAAGATGCATTCACCTAGTAAAAGCTGTTGTTAGAATCTAAAACACACCATGGTAAGGTGTTTAATTGAAAGCTACTACAAGGTGAAGGCAGGTCTTTAGGAAACTAAATGGATGCGGGCGTGCGGGCAGGCATTGAAACGGATCAGAATTTGTGAACCCAATACATTTACCTTTATTAAAATTCTATCAAGAACTGTGACTGGGCCTTCGCGTGAATAGCCATCATGCTTTTCATTAGACTTTGGTTTAGTAGACAGTTGCAGTGATGAGGGTAAAGCTTGATCACTCATAGGCAGAGAGAAGACATCAACTTGGTGGCTCAAACCTCCCTCCAGACGTTTTTTAAATGTAGTTTGGGGTATATAAGATGGATGTCCAGATTGCAGTGGTGGCAAGCGTGTTAAAATTGTCTTTGATAAGTTAGAGTCATATCTTGGTTTATAACTATAAGTGTCCACATCACCAAGTCGATTTCGCACACCATCACGGAAGTCGCGCATTTTACTAACATAATTAAAGAATACTTGATCACCTGATGATAACTCTTTTGGAGCAACTCCTGCAAGCCTCTCAGTTACATCAGCTTTACCATGCACTGAAATGGGTTCAGGATAATATCGGAATCCATAGCGTTCACCATTATTTGGATGTACCACATCACCTTCAACACTTAGCACCAAACTAGCATTTTCATATTTCCCCCAATTTACCCCTTTCAAATGCTCCTTAGCCTTTTGCACAGATTTTGCTACAAGTGAAGATATTACAGAGTCATGTTCATTGTATTTTGAAACATCAGTGGAAGTGGAAGGTTTATATCTTGGAAGCAAATTGGAGGAAGAGAGATAAGATAAGTCAGGTTTCAAAGCACTCTCGTTATATGGTGACATCTCTAATAGACCTGGTGATGTTAATGTGTCATATCTTGGTTTAAATGGTACATAATTATCAGTTGTATAATCTTCTGTATCTCTATATGATACTGGAGTGTAGCCTGATGTACCATATTCCTCATCACTCAAAATATCGCTATCATCACTCTGACCAATTGATTCCACATCATAATATGGCCAATATTTAGAACGCTTCTCTCTTCCCAATCTTTTTTTACATAGTCGATCATAATAGTTCCCTGTATACCTTTTGGTCCCAAGCACTCTGTGCCTCTGTCCTGTGTACTTTGTATCCGGCCCATATTCTAATCCTGTATCATCAATGCTTTGTGCTAGAGATGGGATATCAGCATATTTCGATCTAGTAAGGTAGCTTGATCTAATTGGCGTCTGTGTACCACTTCCAATTGGTGAAATGATAGGCGATCCACTGTATTTAGCCACCAATGATGGAGATAGATATCCATGGACCAGTGTAGAAGACCTCTGTTCAGGTAAATTAGCTAGATTAGGATCATCTAGTATAGGACGTTCTGAAAACGCTGACGCTTGTGTTGGAACGGGTAGATTAAAGTCATTCCATGTACTACCAGCTGTAATAGGTGTGGACAGACCAGCTCGATGACTCAAAGAGTGTAATCTGTGTGGTAATATGGCTGGTTGTGGTGCAGGACTTGCTACTAAATGACTTGTATCTGAATCTCTGTATAATTTATCTGAAGTACTGTCTGGTAGTGGACTGTGTCTGTATGTGGAGTGAGGAGTATGTGGTATATGAACTGCTGATGGTCTTGGACTTGGACTAGCAACTAACGATGTTGTGTCTGATGTGTCTAGATCTCGTATTGGACTGATGTCTGAGCGTGATGTGAAATGTTGAGAGGGAAAACGTCTGTGTGGGAGGTTTGATGATATCCGATTCAATCTGGCCTTCACAGCAGAAAACGGTGACGGGGGCTGCTTGAATAAGGTCAAGGTAACACTTTGTTAGAGTTTCTCATGAATAATTTTTCATTCAAAAATAAAAGAAACTAAAGAATAGACCAATACTAAAAGTAGGAATCTATAGGATTTAAACCAAAAATGGTAAGAGGTAACTACATCTACTAAATAGGATAAGACTGAAAATTTCCTGTTTAATTCCTTTGGAATAAACTCAATCCTCAAAGATAGGTGTAGTAACAAAATGATGTGTACATTATACCTCCATAACATAGAGTTTATAAATAGTTCCCAGAACATGCATGATGACATATATCATGATCGAATGATCACTTATAACACAATTAATTTGTAATGATTGTTGGTGTTGGAATCACAAATATTCTTAAAACTATTTATACTCTCTATTTTGAAGTGAATATTACATGGATGTATATATATAATATCAGAAACCTAGAGATTAGAGGTCAAAAAGTGGTATTGTTAATTTTGGTCGAGATATCATTATTAAGTTGGTTTTGAGATATAAAGATATTAATATCTATAAGTAAAGATCTATTTTATATCTGGTCTCTTGTTATTATATACATACATCATGCAATTAATCACAATTGTTAAAACAATATTAACTCCTGTTCAAAATATAATTCAAACTTATTCTATAATCATTAATACCAATATCTAAAAGTGGTAATTCTATCAAATTCAATAAAGAGTTCCTTCAGATTCTTTGCTAAATATCCTTGATCAGTCAACTAATAAAATCAAAGGCAACTGTGCATGATAAATGTAGACTCAAAATACAAAACCATGAAATATGAATGTCCTAATACATAACTAACAATATTAAATTTTACTGACTATTTCCAACTCCTATTTATCATTGATATAATTATTTTCAAGATCATTTATTATTTTGTCTTCATTTTTTGAAATAAATCTTTAAAGTAAATGAACAATCATGATGTTAAACATTACTGCATGGATTACAAAGGAGTTGAAAATAAATTGAATTGGTAGTTATCTCAAAATGAAGCTCAAAAAGAAAGCTCTACATTTCAAATTACTTTGGCACTTTTTAAGAATATTTGAATCAGGAGCATTCTATTAATGAACTTAATATTGAGATAAACTTTAAATGAAATAAATAAAGTAAAACTTACTATGGCTGAATTGGTAGCGGAAATTAAGTCATAATCGCGATTACGAGACATGTTGGCAGTATCATATGTATCGTATAGAGCATCAGATCCAATAGATGTTGCTCTCTGAACAGCACTGTTAAGGTAGTCTTCCTCACCAGAATCTAGAATACCAAGCGCGTAGTCATTCATTATTTCTAATATCTTTTGGAACATCAGTTTTTAGGAACTCATTCGGAATCAACAAGGATGCTATTTCTGTTTCCAGTTCCAATTCAAAGATTGCATCTAAATTTTCAATACATTTAAAAACGTCTGGATATTATTTTCTGTTTGACTTATACTTACAATATCGACTCCTTACTGGTGACACACTGGAATAATCAAGTCCATAACCATATCTCCGTTGGGAAGGAGGACTACTGTAGGCATACTTTCGCAGAACAGAGTGTCCCTTCGTGCTCTGTAAATTGAAATAAGAAATACAGTACCTGAACTCAATATGTGCCCAAAATATTTCATTTGAAATTTTCTTCAATTATTGTAATGTATTACCATTGTAAAATATGTAGTGATATATTGAGATTGAGAAATAGTATATAAAGTTTTATTAAAGTTAATTGAATCGATCTAAGACTTTATTAATTTATTTTTTTGTTGGAATGATTAACTTCAGGTGGTAAGCTATCATAGATATTACTTTCTCTAGAAATATCTCTCACTCTTACTTTCTTAAATACAAACCTTTTCTTTCAACATCAACCATATAATATAAAAACTAGACAATCTGTTAGCACATTCCAAACTCAACTTACCTTTTTTTTATTTTTTTACATTGTTCTTTGGAAAACGATTTTCCATTGATTGTTATTTAATCAAGCAAAATTTGATAATATTTTCATTATTATAAAGATTAGGTGTCATATTCTTAAAAGAAATATCATGCTCACATATTAGTGGCAAAATAATTAACTGTTCTTCAATAGATTAATATTACGATTTATATTTCCCCAAAACTATGCATCTCTTTTGCTAATTCTTAATGAGCTCCTACATATGCAAACATTCTCCCTTAGTCTTTAATCACAACATAATTTTACATACAAAGTCTTTGCACCTTTTAGATAATATTAGATACTTGTAATATCAATTTGTAAAATTATACTGAGTTTTATACTTTGTTAACATTCATTAGTGTTGTAGCATATAAAAATATTAAATACAGTAATAATGGCTAAGGTAAGCAAAATTAGTTTGTCAACCAATAACATAACAGTTAACAGGAAAGATTGAATAGTAGAACTTACCACGGAGAAGCCCGGTGCTGGTCTCCTCCTTGTCATCGCTTCCACACTCTCTCACCTAAATTATTAATTATAACAATGATGCACTAGTATAAAACTCTCCTATACAGCCCTGAATTATATTTATGGGGGAGTAAGAATAGTCAAATTTAAATCACCATTGCTCTTTTATTTAGTTTATACTTACTGCTGAACTTACCTGTAACTGATATGTGATAACTTCTTACACACTTACTTACACTTATGGCTCAAACACACCTCTACTTATGGTACTTATATCTGACTCTCACTGATAATGTTTGCAGAACTAATTGCTGTTTAGATGATTCCATAAATCTATTTATAGCCTTAACACCACATATAAAGTAGTAGGCACTACCTTCATGCCTACACCTCATCTATAGAGATAACCATTGACATACTTTAATATAACTTTTCTTATGGTTAATACACTACATTGTTTATCATTTTTAGCAATTTGCTATAACAACTGGACAAAATAATATCACTTAAATATCAAATATTAGACTTGCATATTAGATGTGTAAAGAAGTTAAGTTAACCCCTAACACTTATCAATTTCAGTTTTTTTTTCAATCTTGAGAGTTTAAAGTAATATTATCAAGGTCAAGCAGAAGCCCTTAGTTATTTTAGTTGGAGGTTGATATATGAAAAATAAAACAAAATTTTGGAATAAACTTTTTTTTAAAGTTTCTAAATATTTCTTTTTTTTTTAAATTGAATCTAAAAGATTCTTAACTTCAGATGCAATACTTGTCTTAAGCAAGTCATGTGACATCTGTAAAAGTTATAAACAAAAGATATAAATAAATATGCTGTATACACATTCCTACAGTACCAGTTGTGTGGGTAATGAGTTTGTTCTATTCTTATCTATCTAGTAATCTAACACCACACAACCAAAGATACTTTCGGTTACTCATTACCTTAAGCATTCACATATCTATAGCACCTATATCACCTTAAGTCATGTGTCCAATTTAAAATGTATTTTGAAACATTTTTAGTTACTTCCATTTCAATGTTATATAATCCATTTTGTTAAACAATATTTTGATTGTCCAATATTTTCTACACTTTTTCCACAAACAAGATTTTTTATCTCAAAGATTTCCAATTCTTAAACTACAACTACCATTTATCAATCTCTACACTACACAGTCCAAAGAAGTAAGGTACTCTCCTGAGGGTCATTACTTAAGCACACCTGGTCACACCTGGAATTGCTGAGTCAGCAATCAACAAATACACTTACCTGGGCATAAGCTATAACTTCCTTATCATCCTCATTTAACCCTTCCATATCTCTAAAACTTATATCTTCAAACATTTTAATTATCTACCTGAACAGAGGTCTTAATAACAACCCACAAACTAAACTATAGGCCTATACTTAAAGAATCACTTGAGAGGTCCACCTTTCAATCAGAGATGGCTACAAGATGTGCCTTCTATAAATGGATTGATAAAAGAGCAATGGTTTTATATGTAATAAATACGAGAGGTGACTTTTAATAGTTTGACGTAGAAAGGAGATAGAATGTTATGGTTAATAGAGAAGGGAATCAGTTATCAGACACCTGTACACAGACTCTACAGGTAAATGTCATGAACCCAAAGTTCTATAGAATAAGATAGATTCCAAATATCACCGGCAAATACTTTGCCCGATCCATCTGATTCAACTCAGATGTCTAATATAATCTTTACAATTATCATATTTAACATCATTTATATTTACAAAATCTTCATCCAATAGCCGAACCATCTTAACTTAATTAGGCTAAAGGTAACAAATTAAGTTATTACAATATTTTTTCAATAATGCTTGAAATGTTATTATTCTACAAAAATTTCTCAAAAACTGATTATTAGCTGGAAAATGAATTTTACTTACGTACACAGGCCTACAGGAAGAGTTAAAACGAAAGATTTTACAGGCACTGTATTCTACCAGAGACGAGAGTGGTAGCGATAAGGCTAACAGTAACTTACACTGGTACCTATACCGAGAATCAGGTAAATACCATTTTCAGGGGAGTCGGGTGTAGCATTAGTTCCTGGAAGTCATGAAGGTCAATGTTTCCGTCCAAATGTGTTCATGATGAATTCCAGATTATTGAACTTTAAGATAGAAGAGTTCAATATAATGAGAACCCTTAGTAATAAAATCTATAACAGATATTGGAAGCTTTAACCAAAATCAATGAGTTATGGAATGAGAGGAACATCACCTGTGAGTAATAGACTAGTCCAAAATTCTTGCCATGATGTCTATGTTGTGCCTAAAAATGGTGAGGCGCGCGTCTGATACACTCGTGTGTTATTTAAGTCTGAGAGTATGGTTGTCAAGGTAATCAGGTTGATTTAGATCAAATAGGTTGTTGAAATTACCTGAGGTAAGATGAAGGTTGTCTCAACTCTATACCTTGACTTGTCTCCGACACAATACACCTGGTAACAAACCAACCCTTACTAGAGGCTCTTGATACAAACGACTCGTGTTACAGTGTACCTTGCTGATATTCCTGTTTACCTTTATCACAATTCATATTTGTTTATTAAGTCTGACAGAACCGATCAGGTGGGAACATGTTCAGTATACTAAGATTTCAAGGTCATTGATTAAAATACAACAACTCATGTCGTAAAAAGATTGCAAAGAACTAATATTAAATGTTGAGCAAAGATACTAAAATTATCAAAATGTGTGGGTTGAGGTGAAATACAACAAGTTATTTATTCTTTCTGATATATAACACCAGTGCTACATTTCAACTGTTTCAACTAGATGGTATATGATTGATAACAAATAGTTTTATATATATCTCTATGATGGCACCCCGATCTTACTGAACTTAAACAAAGCCTATTTCTATATTCATAAAATATATCAATTAGGAGTGATAAGTAACGTTTTTTTAAAAATCACTAATAAAGCATCTTTCAGTTGCATTGCCTTGAAGTTAAAGAAATCATTTGACATTGAACAATTTTAAAGTACATGTAGGCCTATATAAAAAAAAAGTCTAGTAATAACCACAGGAGCCACTACAGTTTGGAAAATTATACTATATCTTTTGGTGCTAGGCTTTATCCTCCAGTTCAACTTTGTATGCACACAACTGTAGCAAACATAGATAGAAGTCTGGGTGTCTGAGATTATTGTGGTGCATGACCTAATGATATTTAGACTTGGCATAAGAAAATATATCCATTAAATCATCAAAGGTTATCATGATCTATCATTAATCTAAAAAATTTTATGATTAATAAGAGCAAGTGTCAGTTATAACTAATTTCCTACTAATAATGGACTAAATACAGAAAAATTAATAGTTTTTAGTAACTAGATATAGAATATTTCGAAGATTGTTTCTACAATTGGGCCACATTTAAGTGGTTGCCGTCATTAAATTTAAAAATTAATGAATATCATATTCGGAATTATTGTTGCTCAAATCAGCAAGTACCAGCATTTCAACAACTCTGTTCCAAAAAAAATATTTTTCATATCATGTGCTCTTTCAACATCAAGATAAATAATTGACATTACCTGAAAATGTTCTGTTGGAAAAAAATCTTTGTAGTAGAACTGAATAAATATCAGGTCTGGTCTATAGATTGTTCACCTTGATAATGATCAGTAGGTAAAGACAGGTATTTTTATAGAAATGGTATGTGAATCTGTTTCTAACTTAGATTATATAATATAAACCATGTACAACCAAGATAGAACAGACTCTATACTTTGATCTGTAATACAACTATCTTATTATTCTTGTGCACTTTCCAATATAATTAAACTTGCACAAGACATATATTACACTGATAATATGTGCATTGAATTCTGCATTGTTGAATCAACTTGAAACCACTCTTATTTAACAGTTCTTTTAATACCTCAAAAAAATACATTTTTGTGAGGATTCAATTTTGTAATGCCTAAATTTTTTACGACATAAGACTTTTTGTGAAATAATTATGATATTCTTAGCCCATATGCCATAGCTGGATATATAAACTTTTGCTAAAGGATTATAACATGTATTATAAACAAAATTGATTGCCAAAAATATTTTATTACCAAAATTTCAACAGCTTCAACAATCATCAACAGTTTACATAAATATTATTGTAATGATATTTCATTATTTTTTTAAATTTTACAGTAAAGTACATGTAGGCATCTTTGTAGGCAAATTCAAATATAATGAATTATTTTACAATTTTTAAACATATATTTTTAAATACACAAGACTGGCTCAAAACTGATAATAATTATTGGTATGTGGCAGATAAATATTGCCAGAAGAAATATTGTGGAAGATACAAAATAATCCATTTTGGAGTTTAAATGTTTCGAGTGTAAATGTTAGCACTCTGTCTTATAATAATGCTAAAAGTTATAATTATCCCCGTTCCATGTGTTTGAATCTATAAGCTTTCTCATTTCTGAATATACTTCTATATCTGCACTATTTATTTGAGTTGAAATATTGATAAGCACCACCACTAATTATTATGGCCTTGTTTCTTTAGGCTGACAATTTGTTATACTAGCTCAATTATAAAAACCGTTATATTAGCATATTTGCAATACAAAGAGTGCAATAATTGAATGTTTTAAATTTCTACCAAACAATTTATGTTAGTGTAAAATAAATAGGGTATACCAAGATCTCATATTATCATGACATTAGAAAGATTATTTTTCAATGTTCTATAAATCTAACAGTATAATAATAATGCAATTGAAGCAAAATACTACATCTGGTATGTATATTTCAAGAAGACTTGGCACAACTCACTGAAGTTATCAAATGTAGAATCAGGTTGCTATAGTAACAAGGTAATATCCAATCACAATCATTATAACATTAGATTGTTAATAGTCTTGTTTTTGTCATACCTTATCACAAGAGAATACTGACTTTCTCTAGTCTTCTCCCTAAATTACATCAACAGCCATTTGCAATCATTTCTCACTTTTGTGAGGATATATATTTTAAAATGAATTCTTTGAATTCTATACATATGATGCATCGGATAGTCAACAGGATATGATAATCAATGAAAAAAATAATGAATTCCTTGAAGGGATTGAGTTTACAAATTGTGCCTTTACCTTCACAATTGTTCCATCTCTCACATATGAAGTCACAATTATGGTGAGGGTGTGTGTGCGTGTGTGTAATATTAAAATATGACCCCTTAGCAAGAACGATTTCTAAGGCAAAGCATCTTCAAGAGTTGCATAATTACACCCTTAAATCTTTCAAATCATCAGATTCAACAAATACATGAAAAAAATCAGGGAAATAATCACTTTGAAAATTATTTTTCATGCGTATAATAGACCATCTCTTCACCATTGTTACAATTTACTGTCTGTTATAACAGGGACATTGAGGGCAGGAAAGCCATCATTAAATGCTGCATTCAGAACATCACCAAGTTGACTGGCAAATATAAAACTAATATCTCTCTGAAATAACATACAAGAATTCATTCAAATTACTGCCAAGTTCAACGTATTACTGAGTGTGTAGGTTAGCAAGTCAGTTTTCAGGAATCTTCAATTAAAGTTTAACCAATGACTAAGACAAATAGTATCATATTACCCTAATATTATCAGGAATTTCGTGTAAGTCTTTCTCATTTCTTTTTGGTAATATTATTCTATTAATACCAGCTCTATGGGCTGCTAGAACCTTCTCCTTTATTCCTCCCACCTAAAAATATATATGTCTTTTTCACAATTTGATGTCATTGTGGTGAAGTTTTTAGATCAGATGCCAATATTTCTAAAGCCATGTAATGCATAAATGATTTTTATATTTAAAAGAAATTAATAATCTACAATAATCTACTAATGTTTACATTATTCTCAATTTGCGGTTACAGAATCGAAAAAGAACATTGCAAAACAGTGACATAACTGAGACCTAGATTTAAAATCTGTCATCACAGATGCAAAACATCACAGATATAATTGACTAGAATATGTGATCAACTTACTGGCAAGACTAAACCTCTCAGAGTAATTTCCCCTGTCATAGCTGTATCATTGCGCACACATTTACCACTGAATAATGAAACAAGGACTGTTGTTATGGTAACTCCAGCTGACGGACCATCTTTTCCCACAGCACCAGCAGGGAAATGTATATGTATATCAGTACAATTGAATATATCTCCATCTAGTTTTAAATGTAACTGTAAAAGTACAATACATTATGTAACGTTAAGTAGACTTACACAACAGTATTAAATTGTAGACTAATACTGCTAATCTATAGAAAAATAAAAATAGAATTTACCTTTTTTGAATTAGCTCGGACCCAGTTTAAGGCTAAATTAGCTGATTCTTTCATGACATCACCCAGTTGGCCAGTGAGAGTAAGTTTTCCTTCCCTCTCAGTATTTTCAACACGTGAAGCCTCTACAAACATTATTTCACCACCCATAGCTGTCCAAGCTAAACCTATAGCTACACCAGGTTGCTGTAATCTATCTTTGGTTTCTATGTCATACACAGGTGGCTGAAAAAATCAGATGTTAAATGAACACAATTCAGATATATCATATAATATATCATTATACTGGTAGTCTCAATCTGTTATCATAATGGATTTGTAGGTTGACAAAGTTAAGAATATTCAAACTCACCCCAAGTATATCTTCAAGAGCAGCATCATCAATAACAATTGGCATTTCTGGTGGATGAGCTAGAGCAGATGCTGTATTAGAGTCTATCTCTGATAAACTATTATTATTTAACATTTCTTTTCTGTTCTCTTCTAAACTTTCTAATTTCTCATGTTTAGTTTTGGAGATACCTTCTGCTACTCTAACAGCTACTGCTCTACAGATAGCAGCTAAACGTCTTTCTAACTTTCTTACTCCAGCTTCCCGGGTATAGTTTGATACTAGGGTAAATATGTTATAAACAGATATCAAAATATCAGCTCATAATGAACTCTTGTTAATCAGAAACAAATTAAGTTTTAAAGATATTTTTTATATAATATATAACCTTAGCTCAGATTTGATCACATATAAATTTTTGAGGCAATACAAACCTATTATTTTAACAGTATCAGCAGGAATTTGTAATTTCTCTTCAGTTAAGCCATGTTCTTGTAATTGTTTAGGTATAAGATGTCTAACAGCAATGTGTATTTTTTCTTCCTCAGTATAACCTGGTATCTGTATCACCTCCATTCTATCTAATAAAGCTGGTGGTATTGTTGACATATTGTTAGCAGTAGCAATAAATAACACTTGTGATAGATCAAATGGAACATTCAAATAGCTAAATTTGGTTAAAAAAAAAAATCAAGTAATATCTGATTGAACTTGGTTGTTATTGTATACTTCCACATATAATATTGCAAATAATATCTACAAAAACATTTCAAGTTCCAGATTACAATATCATTCAAGAGCCAGATATACATGACTTTTGAATAAATAATAACCTTCGAGTAATTCAAGATGTAAATAAAAAGGATACTGATCCACAAAACTATGATTTTGTTCTGGATCTAGAACTTCTAATAATGCTGCAGCTGGATCACCATGTGGTCCTCGACTCTTAAATATATCAATATAGTTTGATAGACGTACAAAAATATTAAAATGAATGGAGTTCTATGTCCTACTTTTCTGCACAATGTGGGCTAATGAAGATGGAGATAGATGTACAAATTTCAGGTTATATGACAATTTTATCACAGTAACGGCACATTACAATAACTGTAACTTTCATGTTTAATTTGAGAATCTTTCGCTAAACATTACAAATGAGATAAACATGTTTCCATACAAAAGCAATTCTTCTACTCACCAGTTTATCAATTTCATCAAAAAGAAAGACAGGATTATTGACACCCACAGTTTTTAAACCTTGTATAATACGACCAGGCATAGATCCAATATAAGTTCTTCGATGTCCTCTTATATCAGATTGATCAGACACTCCACCTAGAGCTATTCTAAACAAACAAACAAACAAAAACAATACATGACTTAGGATATCTCTCAATACATTTCTAATCTAGAAATCCTTTTACCAGTATTTACTGGCTTTACGCAAACATTGTGATATAATATAGTTCTATTTTCAAGAACCAAAGTTTCTACCATACATAATATATGATATATTTTATTTATAATATTGAATATGAATTGTATATAGGTTGATATATTTTTCTTTTTCTCTTTATTACAAATTTTGGGCAATAGTAAGTATTTGCTTTTGTAACCATCGTTGTTAAATAAAGAAATATAATACCTGTGAAACTCCCTGCCTAATGTACTGGATATTGACTTTCCTAAACTAGTTTTACCAACACCAGGTGCTCCAACAAAACATAATATTGGTCCTTTCAGAGAATTCTTTAACTGCCGTACAGCTAAATATTCTAATACTCTCTTCTTTAATTTATCAAGTCCATAATGGTCTACATCCATATCTTTCCTACAATCCAATATAAATACCCATTATCAAATATACCTGTTTAGTAGTGATCACTTGAATCTAAGCTGAAGGTTTTACTCTTAGTTAGCTAGAAATACGTTCAGTATCCGAATGTGTCCTCTCATAATATAATCAAATCGTTTTTTTTTTTATCTTACCTTGCCTGTATGATGTCCAGTGCATCTTTAGTACATTTAGACCACGGAAGTTCTGTCATCAATTCCAAATAATTCCTAGATTTATAAAAGATAGCTTGCGAGGCAAGGTAACATACGCCCACTGGCAGCTGTCAGAAATGATAAAACAGTCTTTATTACAAACTAATTACAGCAGAACTTTCTCGAAAACCAGTTTGGAAAGTTTTTATGGAAAATAAATTTTCAACAATTTACACTGTCATTATCAAGTGAATTTCTTTTAAGAAATAAAGGTAGTCTCCTATATTTTGTTGCTAAAGAAATGCCACTCAAAGTTATAAAGATAGCTTGCCAGGCAAGGTAACATATGCCCACTACCAGCTGTCAGAATGATAACAAAATCTTTAGTGGCTTAATAATAAATTTTCAAATAATCTTAAAATCATCCATAAGTCAAGGCAAAAACCTAAACAGTTCATCAAGTTATCATGAAATTCAAACATGAATAATGTCTCATCGCTGTACACACAAGGGCAATAACTCGGAAACTGTTGATTCAATTATTACCAATTTCTAACTTGACCGAGATATCATCATGCATATCTAGTTTCATCAAGATTGGATAAAAACTGTAGTCTCTATCGTGCCTGCAAACCGAATTTGACAAGTTTTTACTACGTCAAGGGCAATAACTCCGAAACCCTTAATCCGATTGTTACCCATTACGAACTCGAGTGAGATCTCATCAATATATACATGCATACCTAGGTTCATCTAGCTTAGATAAAAACTGTAGTTTCTATTGTGCCTACAATCAAAATTTGAATCGTTTTTACTAAGTCAAAGGCAATAACCAATTCCGCACTTGACCAACATCTCATCAATATATAGATGCATACCAAGTTTCATCAAGATCGGATAAAAATTGTAGTCTCTATTGATCATGCCTACAAGTCAAATTTGACGAGTTTTTACTAAGTCAAGGGCAATAACTCCGAAACCTTAATCCGATTGTTACCAATTACGAACTCGAGTGAGATCTCATCAATATATACATGCATACCTAGGTTCATCTAGCTTAGATAAAAACTGTAGTTTCTATTGTGCCTACAATCAAAATTTGAATCGTTTTTACTAAGTCAAAGGCAATAACCAATTCCGCACTTGACCAACATCTCATCAATATATAGATGCATACCAAGTTTCATCAAGATCGGATAAAAATTGTAGTCTCTATTGATCATGCCTACAAGTCAAATGAGAGTCAATAAGGGCAATAACTCTGAAATCGTTCATCCAATTATTACCAATTTCGAACTTGACCGAGATCTCATCAATGTATACATGCATACCAAGTTTCATCAAGATCGGATAAAAACTGTAGCCTCTATCGCGCCTACAAAAAATGTGAATGGACGGACGGACGTATGGGGGTGACGGCAATATACATTCACATTTCCATGTGGGCGTACAAAAACTATTAAACAATCAAAAACCAATCAAATCAATGTTGCATACCTGATCATAGCATGTTCAGGCATATGTTGAGGCATCTTCTTTAATCTTTTTAATTCTTTCATAGCAGCTTTATAGGCAATATCTGACATTTTACATTCCCTTATAAAACAAAATGAAAGGGATTCTGATAACTAAATTTCTCTAAGTTATGATTCTTCTAAAACCTCAAAAGATCAATCAATAGCTACTTTTACAAGCTTAAGTATTTTTTAATAAGAATCATAACCAGATAAATGGGAAGTGGGATGATTTCCAGTCCAAATTGAATTCCTAATAAATATGTGGCAAAAGCCTTCCAACTTTCCAGAGATATCGAAAATGGTAACTACTCACTTTATTTTTTGTTCCATATCCTGACTTTCTTCTACATCTTCATTCTCTTCCCCATCTTCATCTTGAGTTGGTGTATTTAATTTTTGAAATAATTGTCTCATATTGATAGATTTATTACTTTCTTTTCTCGTTATAATTTCTACTTTACCATCTTTACGGGCTTTCTGTAGTAGTTTCAATCCCTGAAATTATGAGGTACTATATCAACACAATAAACTTTAATCCAACAAAATCATATTTACATATGACAAGCTTTATTTGTGCTTGAAGAGAAACAGAACAGCAAACAATATACACGTATAATTATGTATATAAGCACTTACTTAAATTGCATACAACTGATAACATTACTAAGCTACTGATCCAGACACAAACCTCCTCTTAACTTTCACGATTGATAGATATCAAAATTATACCTCTATTTGTCTAACTAGTAATGGTAAAGCTTTATTAAATCTGTCCGTTAAATCTATAGCATCTAAAACTTGTAATTTCTCTGTATATGATGCTTTAACAATAGCAGCACATACATCTGGTAAATGTTGACTTGGTAAACTTTCTAACATCCTCTGAAATAGTACAAAATAATTCATTAGTGAAGACTTTTTTGAACACATTAAGTTAAATTTGAAATAGGTTGTGTTTATTTGGCTTAGTTTATTCCATTGTTCTAAAGTTACTCAAAGTATGACAAATTCACATGGTTAACAGACCTTTAACTTTGCAACAACTGGAATCGAAACATCTAACATCTCAACTAATTTTGAAGCTTGTTCACGGAAATGTTCTGCCAATGTAATCAATTCTTCATCTCCAGAAACTTCAAAGGCTGGAATAGAAAATTATCTGACCTTAAATATGTATCCCTTCCTGAAATTTCTCATATCGTACCTTGAATATGTAGGCTAGAGCTTTTGGAAATTTTTAGCATTTACTCAATTTAACTAAATCTTTTCATGATTAAAGTTTCAGATTGTTGGAATATTTATGATTTTTAACCAAGAATATCATAATTAAAACCATTACCTTTATCATCAGTTCCAAGTTTATCAAGTTGTGTTACTGTAGCAACAGGATAAGGTGATTCCTGTAACAATTTATCCACTTTAAACCTACACAAACCAGTTACCAGTAGGGTATAAGCTGGTCTTGGCCAGTTAGTACCTGTTATTTGAACCACAACAGCAGCTGTGCCTATTGAATGAAGTCCTGAAATTTCTCCATCCTAAAATAATGTAAAGAATTTCTTACTACCATAACATGTTATCAAAAGCTTTTACATCAACAATTCTTATTGAATGGGATCAGCTAAAAAGCAGATAGGCCTCTCTGTTTGCATTAAAGGAAAAGATTTGCCATTTTCGGGGCTTGATTTTGGTCTTGAATATATATGAATAATTTTCAGAGTAGTGTTGGTGATTTTTTTTTTTCTAGTTATATTCTGTAGAACTGTCCCAAAATACTTTTTTTTAACCAAAATGTTTCAATTAGCTCGTCTGCAATATAATGTATGGCAAAAATGCAAACTAGTGTCTGTAAGGACTAGATATATATGAAAATTGCATAATTCCCTCGAAAATACCTCAAAGTAGAAAATTTCACCTTCTATTTCTATGTAAGGTCGAACTTGATAATTCTGGACACTGGACATTTGAACAGTGAACTGTTAGCTTAGCTAAAAAAATTTCTGACCTTATGGTATGATAGGTCAAATGGATGGCGAAGCTGTCCCTTTAATAATTATGTTCCCTGAATAAACTTCAGATATGGAACTATCTCTAAATGCTCTAAAATGAAATCAACTTATCATATATTTGGAAAATATATTAAGATCTAATTTATTCTTTACATCATCTTCTGTACTTTCTTGTTTTGGTATGACACCAATAACTGTACTACTTAATGTATTCCTCCCCAGCAATCGACTTTTCACCATATTCATGCTGAAAAAACAAAATTTGGAATGATGATCATTAGATCATAGTTCAAGTAGCACATCATTAAGTATTTTTAATTTCTGTATCAGACTCTATGACCATTTAAGCCCATAATTCTTTTTTCATTCATTTCACAAGTATTCAACATAAAATGTACGATTGCATACAAAAAATGTTATCAGGTCCATTGAAATATATAAGATTATGCCTAGATCAATTTACGCTTATGCAATATGAGTGCAAGAAATTTCTGCATAAAAATTTCCTTCCGCCAAATCATATTTTCAAAAATAATACTTCATTTCAAGGGGGTAAACTACTAAGCTCAGCATATAACTTACCAACAATAAACTGTAATAATCGATCTCAGCAATGAATATTATGTTATCATAATTTTATGATACACAAATAACCCATGGAATTAAAAATGTATACAGTGGTGTAACCTATTTTCGTGGATATAAGGACTCAAAACCGAATTTCGTCAAAGATAAAAAAACGAAAAAAATTGTTTATGTCTTAGATGTTTCCTCAGATATTCTACAAAATAATTAAAATTGGTTTATTTTAATTTTCTTTATGAATCCTTTACTTTGACCCATATTTCATGAGCAACCAACTCGGCAACGGCGGCAGAATGCGTCACCTATTTTCGTGTACAATGTTTGATCTATAAATAAGTCGAGAAAAACACGTTGTATAGATACCGGTGGTATTATTAACTTCTCTTAGTAGTTATCTTTAATATCAATTCATTATAACTAGTGACAATTCCTTCAAAGAACCACGATTTAAAAAAAAAATACTGACTGACAAAATATGATACGTAGCAACATAAGAATATGGCCCACCTTGTGTTCCATAGAAATTTTCTGCTGACACGGAACCTGCTAGTTGATCACGTGACTTCATTCGTTGGAATACATTCTAGCAGACGACACTTGGAATTCCGATTACCGCTTGGGATTATAAGGAAATTCGGCCGATAAAAAATGGTGATGTTTGGTAATAAGTGAAATCCGCCATTTTGTATTTGTCAAAGTATACATTAATACATTTTACCTTGCTTGAAACTACTGGATTCCTTCTACTAGCTGACATTGTAGAGAAAACCCATGTTTATTAAAACAAACTAATGCGGAAGTCGCGCAAGGTCGCTCATGTAAATTATTAATCCTTTCCGGAAATCCACGAATAATAGGTTTCCACGAAATTAGGTTACTTGACTGTACATGATTTTATTTAGAAGATTTCTCACTTAAAATATTTCATTTATCAATCAATTATTGATCAATACCTTGCCGTCGATAATCAATCTCAGTTTGGTAATCCATACCCAGCCCTAGACTTCGGAGAGTAGCCTATGACCTTAATGATCTAATCTTACTTAGAGTACAGTTTGTCTGCTGTTTGTATCACTATAGGGTAGCCAAGGGCATATTAGGACTATTATAATGCCCATAATGTTATTGGTCACTAAATGTCAGAGTTTTTTGTTGCCAATGCTTCCATGACAAGATTATTGTGTCGCCAACAGGATTTATAATATCAAACAAGTTTGATAATTGTCAACAAGACAGACCGTCATCTAATCAGATTCATTTTACCTTCAATTGCAAGCACATGATTATCAACAAGGTGAAAAACAACCGACTGGAGTCTGCAACCATGACTGCTTGTGTGCCCCCACCCTAAGCCTAATAGATCTACCTACAATAAGGTTATTACGTTATTATAACTGCTTGTTTGAGTATAACTATAAGCATGGCCTATTATTAGGTTTCTTTAGTGAAGAAATGCAGAACCATGGGTTTGTGAATGTGACTTAAATTTAGAAAAATGACAAAAAACACTCACTTTTTCATACTTCTGACAGGAATTCGCATCGATGACCCCGGTAATAAAACATTGTCAGCGACTAATAGCAGTGGAAGTCGCCTTGGAATAGTTATTGATGAGGCCATTTTCATAACATAACCTTTGTGCAGGTCAAAGATGAAAACATATTCGACAAGTGGTCAAAGGGACATAACTAGTACCTGTAATAAACACAGTTGTCCCCCTTTGATATTATTTTATTTACTTTATTAATTGTTTAAACAATAAGCAATATTTTGCTAATTGTTAATGTATATCGGTAATTTTAAGATATTTGTTTCACAGTCAAATTACTAATTTGTCGTTTGTCAAAATAAAAATGGCAAATTTTATTGCGAAACTAAAAAGGCAGACTGACATGAACGTCACATGACCATTATCTTAATGTAAACAAATGACTCAAAGTGTCAAGAACTTGTGACTTTACGCGTTACATAATTTGTCTGTAGCAGCTGAAGTTGAGTTCTATCTTTTTGCACGAATTGGAAATCAAAATGACAGCCGATGTACCTGTTGAAGTAAGTTTAACTTAAGCCTAATAAACTGTATTTTTATTTTTTGATATTGATTATTACAATTATAATCGGATATCAGCTTAGTTAGCCTTTGAGTACTTTGGCTTAGTTCGCATTTCAACAAAGCAAAGTTGGTGTCATTTTATAGTCTAGTTTTAAAGTTGATATTGCCATTCACTTCAAAATCATATTTAGACAAAAGTAAAATGAAAGAAGGGTCTATTATACTTGCACTTAGTGTCATGCGAAAATTATCATTCATTTTATGTAGACAATATTATGGTCCTGTGAATTATTTTGGAAGCCAAATTTATTAGTTTAATGATTAGATAATGTCTTCTGTGTGATAAATATCAGAATTCAAATATTGTCTACAAAATTATTTATTATTATTTTATCTGTTTCAGGTGCTATCGAACATCTTTAAATATCTTTCTGTTTCCGATAGAAAGGAGGCATCTTTAGTAAGTCGTATATGGTATGAAGCATCATTAGATCCAATGTTACAGAAAGATGTGATGATGAATTTTCTTGGTAGTATTGATGCTCCCGAATTGACATCAGGTTTGGGAAGAAGAAAATTAACACATTTAGTTCTGAACCAGTTTGAAAATACCATTTCCTCAAATGATGAATTGATGAGATCTTGCAGAAACATCAGTGATGGGTTAAAAAGTTTATGTTTGAAAGGATCAAATATAACAGAAACAACATTTATACTGTTGGTTTCTCAGTTCAAACAGTTAGAGATTTTAGATTTAACCTGCTGTAACTCTTTATTTATGTCTGGTAAAATTCTTGAAAAATCTACAGATACCAAGCTGCTGAAAGAAAGCCTACAAAATCTGCATACATTAAAACTGTCTTCAATAAGATTCCTGTCTGATTGCTCATTTAATAGAATTGTTTCAGTTTGTGAGAATTTACAACACCTGACTATGACTTCAACACAGATCAGTTTTAACAGCCATGCCTACTATCCACCAAACACTAAAATATGTAACAGTGCATCTGTTCTTACATTCCAAAATGTCCTCTTCTTTATCCAGAAGAATAGCCTGAAACTAAAGTCACTTGATTTCAGTAAAACATCAATCACTAACAGTCATCTTGAACAAATAGCCTCTGTGTTTGATTTAAAACTACAAAAACTTGGATTGGTCAATTGTCGAGATATTACCAGTGATGGAATTAAAAAGCTTTGTAAAAATCAGAAAGATATTGATTTCCTTGATATTAGTGGCTGTATGGATGTAGGAGACCATGGCTTTGGAGCAGTCACTGAGAACCTAATCAATTTGAAAGTTCTTAAAGCCAGTAAATGTCAAAGACTGACAGATAATGCTGTTGAAACCTTAAAAAGTCTTCCATCTTTGACCACATTAGATCTATCAGAATGTTATAAAATATTAAGTTCAGGATTGAGTGTTGGGTTATGTAGTGGTATTAAAACTAAACTGACTCATCTGAATCTACGATGTTGTAGTTCTATTACTGATAGTTTTATTGTAGATTTATGTAAATATGTACCCTGTTTGGTTTACCTTGACCTTGGCTCCTGTTTCCCTATTACTGATTTAAGTATTCAGAGTATTTCGAAGAATTTGAAGAATTTAAAATTCCTGTGTATAACATGGTGCAAAGAAATAACAGATATGGGTTTGATAGGTTTTAAGAATGTCAGTTTAAACCATGAATCCCATTCTGATCATGGTGACCATGGCCAGTGTCGTTGTACACGTAGAACAGATGTTAAAACTATCTTCAAGAAGCCAACTGGTGAACATTTAAAGAAGAAGTTTGCTATAAAACAACTGGAGGCAAGAGTTTTAACAGAAGAAGAAAGATGTTGTATCAGTAATATTGGTGGTCTGCAACATCTAGATCTCTCTTCCTGTGAAAAATTAACAGACGTCAGCATCAAAGAAGCTATCAAATTCAGTGAATTAAAAAGTCTGAATTTATCTTCTGTTCATAGTATTACCGATGTCAGCGTTATAGCCATAGCACTAGGTAATCCTAGTTTAGAAGAAATACATTTACAACAATGTCCAAAAATTACAGATTATTCTATATCTATCTTAACCCAGAAATGTCCTAGATTATCCTATATTAATGTTTCTAGCTGTGATATGCTGACCAATAAAACACTACAGAATATACAGACCAACTGTCGCCGATTACGTCATCTGGATGTGTCTTTCTGTAAGGCCATGACATCAGATGCTGTAGATAAAGTGGAAGCAAGTTTAAAACTGCTAAAAAATGTACAGAAAAGATTGGTTGGAGCTTTTTAGAAGAATGATGATATTAAAATTAACAGACATTATGTATAGTAGTTAAGTCAATTCATACAACAATTTAGATGTAACTAAAAAGAAAAAAACCATTCCAGGATAATATTGTGTAGTAATAATAATAATAATAATAATAATAATAATATGAATCGTGATAATGATAAACTCCTGGTAATAGATTGTAAAAGTAAAAGTGATTTTTATCATACTGATAATCTTTAATATCTAGGATAGTCAAATCATATCAGTCAAACACGATCTTTCATTTTATACATGTATGTAGTACTACTATGTAGTAGGTACTATGTACCAAGTTAAACCAGATAGAGGAGTGGTTTGAAACATTTCATACTGATATAAACAAGAGAATGAAGTTGTGTAAATATAATGTGTTCATGTTTTAGTGCTAGCACCTGTTGTGATATGTTCTATTTGTTTTGGAGGGTATAAAGTTATTATTAACAAAACTAAGGAAAATGGTTTAATATTAAATTTGTTACATACTGTTTAAGAAGGAAGAACTGTTTTAGTTGCTATGTTCAAGGATAATGTTCTTATGTAGATATGGGGTAGGGTGCGTAGTTAATGGTGAAATGACTAGACAATATTTATGTCAGGTGACATTTCAAATAGTTTTGTTACTAAGTTTATAAAGTAATTTATCTAGATATATTAGAAAGAAAACTGAATGGTGTCATATTTAACATAGTGAAGATATTCAACTATTTACCTCATTTTATTAACAAAATAAATTATATATATATCTTTTAAATTGTTTTTGTCAATTGGAAAATTGTCACAAGATAGTGAACCAATGGCAAACTGATGGCTGACTGAGTCTGTCCTTTTTATTTTTTAATAAATAAAATTTTATGTAATTAAAGTAAGATAGCTTTAAGCCTGGATTGGATGACATACAAAGCATAATAGAAACTGTCTGCAAACACATGACTCAAAACCCTCAAAATTTAGTTTAGTCTCTCAAACCTTTACCAGAACAAAGTTGACTATAGTGTTACTGTAGTTGTAAGAAATGTGATCAAAAACATTTAAATTGTATACAATTAGGTAACTAGGATTGATATTTTATTTTGGTAATTAGTATTACTTTATTAGGTTTTTGGAATCACAGAAAAGCTTATTGGTTTTGCTATATCCTGGGCAAGAAAAAAGTAAAGTTTCATTAGGTGAAAAAATCAATTTTTACTGTAAGATTTTTTCCAAAAATTATTTCTTGCTTTTTCATTCCAAATAAAATGAAGTTTTTTTCACTCTTATTCCTTAAGAAAACAACCTTTGCAAAAATATATATTCTCTGTGTGAAATATGATGCAACCAATCTGTTACTATCTATAAAGTTTTTGTCAAAGTTGATTTATTTTATGAATAGGTGACTAATGCCGGGTGTCTCCGCTTTCTGAGAGTAATTTGCATGTTGTACTTTGCAAGAAAATGATAGACATTCGCAACCAACTTTTAATTAACTTGTCGAGAGCGAATTCCTCCAAGTTGAGAAGTGTCAGAAATCAAAGTTCAACTGTCGATATAACTGCGGAGAGCGATTTACTAGTCTAGTGGCATGTGGTCTGCTTGAAACTGACGAAATACAAATTTCTGTTTGAGAGTGAGCTCAACGAAGAGGACAATGTTCTATTTCTGCGAGAACTGGCAAATTTTTTACTATATTTCACTACAAGTAGGACCCTTTTGCATTTTAAGGGGTTGATTTGAGTCTTTAATATATCCGTAAATAGTCTTCTTCTATTAGCTGATTTAGAGTCACCTAAATACCCTGAAAAAATTCAGCACATCTAGGGTGAGGATGCAGTCAATGATTTTATGTGGGTTTAGAGATGAGCATTACATTTTAAGCTTTTAATTGGCAGATGCATAGATCATGTACATGAATCAATATTGAGCTCTTAAAAATACATTTTTGTCACAAAAAGCCTTGCAAAACACTTCAAGCATTCTTCCATCAACATAATCAATAACAATATTGAACACAAAAACATTGAAAGATATACTGAACAATTTTTCAAATACAATTCAAAATAGTTTTTGCTATCAAAACTATCAAATTAATGACATAATAAAGAAAGTTAACTACTTTATATAACTTGTTTCCATGCCATTAACTCTTTTCTTAGTAAAAACACATGACCAGATTAATCCATAAAAAAGAGCAGCCCACATTTCTACCTCATTTGATCTTTTTCTATGGAAATATCGTCTTGGGAAGGGAAAATTTTTTTTGTATTAATAAGGACAATAAGTTCAATACGTTTTTACAAAAAAGAAGGCTATCTTAATCTGTGAGTAATTAATTCAGTTCATCTATTTTTCATCAAATGACTAATTCCCTGATAGATCTGAAGTTGGTATTATTCAAATTTATGGGGAAAAAAGGTTATTTCATATTCATAGCTCAAAATCTTAAGCTATCATTTCTATGTTATCTGCAGGAATATCAAAAGGAAATTATTATTGACTTTAGGAGACCTTTGATGGACGATTTATATGAATCATAGTGCATTTAATTTGAAACTAACACTAACACTAAACTTTGCATGTTTTCTATCCTTGGATATAACAAATAAAGGATAAAGCATGTATCACCACTTTTCAGTTAGAAAACTTAATCATATCAATTTATTACACATATATGTTTCTGATGTAGAGGATCTTAAACAAGTGCTTATGGCACATGAAATTTATGAAAACAGTTGCAATGAATTTCATAAATTTCGTATGACATAAACACAAATGAAAGATTCTATTTATCACACAACTATCAATAAATGATATCTTCCTTAAATTCTTTGCACTTTTTCTATGCAGGGCCTTCATTTTGAACAAAATGTCTTTGTGTGCAACAAAAAATATCTTAATAAGCATGTTCATGTGATCACGACATTGAAACTTGTAGTTAAAGTTATGTTATTTGGAGCAATTTCAAGCCCTTGACCTTCTACTTTGACAACTTCACAGGATGACATGTTGCTTGTTTACACGGCGCATGAATAGATGACCTAATTTGCATGATTATTAAACTGTGCTACTAGTTCATAATATCGTTTTTATTAACACGTGTTATAAATTTGAGAACAGAACTGTTGTGTGATAAATATATCTGACCCACATGTGACTATTAAGACTAGATTTAGCTATACAAAAATTCAATATGATGAAAATATCTAACAGTAAGTTTAACTAATAAAACACCTTAATAAAACATGAAAAAATAAATAAAACTAGAAACAATTGTAAAATGCAAATAACAAAGATTCTATCAAAATTAGTATTTAAAATTTTGCATATAAAGAGAGTGCAACCATTTACTAATTTCAATCAATCAATCATCAAGTGTTGAAATGTTTTTGCTCATATCAAGAAAACCCCTGGAATATTATGTAAATCTAAGTCACCATCCGAACAGATATACTGATTTAGCATTTATCAATTATTATCGCATCAAATGTGCTTCACTCCAAATTCAGCTTTATTTTGTGGGTATGAATAAAATATTTAGTTGACTTTCATCTTATCTCACATGATAAATGAAAAGCATTAGAGCACAATTTAAAAGCAAAAAGCCCCTAAGATTACACTATTTTAAACATGTAAAAACTTTAAATAAGCAGTATAACACGTCTTAAGATTTTTATCATTTGTTATTATCCAGATTTGTCAAAAGCAACACTTTCTTCAATCACATATCCTGATTAGAATCATTTTTGTTTTTTAAAAAAATTTCTTCCCTCATCAAATAATCTTAATATTGACAATGCATAACATGTTAAAAGAAATCCCTTATCTGACCAGCTCTATTTAGTGTCCTCCACCATTTACCATCAATAAACATGAATCTAATTTACCACCCAAATCATTTGGTAGTGTTGCTTTAACTTTCTGGAACTCATCAGGGAACTTGTCATTAATATGTTTTGCAAACTGGACCAATATAATTTGAGTTTCTGAAACAAGAATTAATAAAAGAATGAAAGCTTTGATTTTAAATAGAAATATTTGGCAGTACAGTAACAAGCATCAGTATGAAATATACAACCTTCTGTCATGTACTTCTTTTTAAACTGAACAATATTACAAATGTTTGTCAAAATCCGGCAATAACTTATACTTAATATTTTTCGATTTTTCTGATTTTCAATAGGGTTCATACTTTGGTGATAACAGAAATTAAGTTTTGCCAAAATCTGTCACGAATAATGCTTTCTAGAGTGTTTACTTGCTAAAGATTTCACGTTTTTTTTTTAAACAAGGGCAATAACTCATATCAATTTTTTTTTAATTTTCTTATTTCCAATAGCAATTACAAACACTCACACAAAGTTTCATAAAAATCTGTCAAGAATTGTGCCTTCTAGAGTGTGTACAAGCTAAAATTGAACAAGGGCTATAACTCATTCTATGAATATATTTCTATATATTCACACCAAGTTTCATCAAACTCCATCATGGATTCAAGAAGCTAAAAATTGAACGCGTTTTCAAGAACAAGGCAATAACTCATACTAAATTTTTTTCAATTTTTCTGATTTTCAATAGAGTTCATTCTAAGATGATTACAAACACTCATACCAATTTTCGATAAAATCTGTCAATAATTGTGTATTGTAGTGTGTTTACAAGCATATGTGGATAGATTATTTTAATAACAAAACATAATGAAAGATAAATTTTGATACTTTGATGGAAGTTTCCACCATTTGCAGATTTGTATTTGATTTCCAAAATAAATTTGAAAAAATCTTAAGCTAACTAACCGGGTTTAACTTGATCTGTATCAATAACAGAAGCTATAGAACTTAATAATTGTGGAGTACATTGTAATACATGGGGATTGCCAGCAATAAATAACTCGATTAAACAATGATATACTGTATGATTTTCTTCATAATCTTCTTTTAATGGTAGAAAACTAACTATAGCAGGAATAACCTGTAAAAAACAAATAAAAAACACAATAACATCACTTATATCTTCACTACTCTTAATACTACAAATAAAATGTATGAAATATATTTTATATTTTTCAAAATCTAGACTATTAAAGTTTTACAAAAATAAAATTTCTCGTTGAAATTGAATTTCATTGGGTTTTTTTTATCGTAATTTTGTCCACATTTAAAACTACCTTATCAAATGGAATAGCACTACTATTGGTCATAATTAATCTACAGATGGCAGCACAGACATTATCTAACACACGTGGATTTTCTTCTTCCTCCTTACTCACAATATCAAATAGAGATTTTAATATCACAGGAAAATTTCTGAAATAAAATCCGTTGTCCTAAATAAATTACTCTGGATGTAAAATCAAGTTCCCAAACAAAGGCTGTTATACCTTATGCGATGTCATCAAAGTAAATATCCACATTGTAAAGAGCTTTCAACTTAAACGTTTATTATGACATTAATGATCTCAATTTGTCTTTTGTCTTTAATAGGCTGGTGGTGTGATCATCTATAGATCTACTAAGAACAAATCAATATTATTATAGCTGTGACATGTAAATCTATTAAACATAAATACCCACCCATGTAGTTTCTGTCCACCGTATTGAGCTAAGACACCAATAGCAAATACAGCGTTACTTCTTACTTCTTCATCTTCATCATTAATTAATCTCATAAACAATGGATATAATGTATCAACAAATGCTGCAGACACATCACCACATGCCTGTATAACTTCTGCTAATGTTCCTACAGCAAACGACTTCTCTGGAACAGAACTTGTCACTTTCTATAAAAATAACACAAACTTGTCATTGAAAAATAAACAGGATAAGAAAACCCGTATTTTCAAAAAGTATACCACCTCTTAGTATGACCAAAATTGAAATTTTACTAAGAGGCGTTTTTCAATAATTACTTAGGTACTTTATACAGAGATTCTACTTTTTAGTCACCTGGCCCGTCCAACTGAATATATACTCTTATTGACCAAGTTTGAGAGTTTTATGTCCATCCTAAGAGGTAGTATTCTTTTAATGAACAATTGTACGATTTAATTAGAAACCACTAAAACAATCAATTAAATTTGACTGCTTGTATATTATAATTCATACATCTAGCCACAATGTACAGATAATTTGTCACCATCTTTAATTCCTTTGCATTTTACCTTAAAGAGAAAATTCAAATAAAAAACCTACCAGACGTTTAAGTAAATCTGTAAGGAAACTTTGAAAGAAAGGTAAGAAATCAGGTCCACCAACAAGTTTAGCCATTGTGGGCAATACATCACCAGCAGATTCTATCAACATGGCATCAAACTCTGCTTGTTGATCATCATCTTCATCTTCATCATCTTGACAAGCAACCTGTTTACACAACACTTTGCGATATAAGTAGATGATATATGGCTTGCAAAATTTTTAAATACCTCCAAATTGTTTTACAAATGACACAATAATCTGTAACAACACACTGAAACATTGAATGTAAACAAAAATCTAGAATTATTAGGCTTACAAATCAGTATCACCTAGGGTCCTTATTGCTTTGCTTGGATTCTTTTCCAAGGCAGAGATAGAAATAATTAATCTGAAATGAGAGAAAGCTTAACCAGGTTTCACTGACCTGGAAATATTCTACAATAACAAACCTTATGCGTAAATATTGCCTTCATTGCTGACAAGATAGGATTGGTAGCACCAGTTATTTCTAATGCAGGTCGTCCTATTTTAGTCAATATTTCAGCTAATGAATCTACAGCAGACATGACAACAGTTCTTTCTTTATCTGTTTTAATGATCTCCAGATACATTGGTATAATAGTATTTAACATATTCTTTAATGCTACAAAAAAAGAATTATACTGTTAAGTTTCTAAAGTTAGATTGCCAGGCAAGGTAACATATGCCCACTGGCAACTGTCGGAAACGATAATCAACTTTCTAATTTCATAATGCTTATTAGGCTTAAAAATCCGTATCACCTAAGGTCCTTATTGCTTTGCTCGGATTCCTTTCCAAGGCAAAGATACATGTAACTAACCTGAAGTGAGAGAAAGCTTAAGAACATCAATAACCCAAATTATTAAATCACACTGTTCTGATGTCAAGAGCAATAACTCAAAATTGCTAAGTGAAAAATTATGAAAATTCAAACTTGACCAAGATCTTATTAATATAAATAAATAGGAATGTAAACCTCCATTCATTTCATTCATCAATATAAATCTTCACACCAACTTATTTTAAAGATCTTCATAATATATAATAGTTATTTATTATATTTATTCCAATTCTTTTTTTTTAAATCAATAGCAATAACCCAAAAGCCCTTCATCGCAAAATCAGTGTATTGGAACTTCACTAAATTCTTATCAATTTAAATGATCACACCAAATTTCATCATAATTGGATGAAGACAATAGGGCAATAACTCAAAAAATGTTCATCGAAAAATCATCAAATTTGAACTAGACCAAGATATCATCAATATATAAGATCACATGAAATTTCATTAAAATCAGACAAGATAGCTTGCGTTGCAAGGTAACATACACCCACTGGCATCTGTCAGAAATAATAAAAGAGTCTTTAGTGACTAAAGTACGAATTTTCTCATATTGAAGAAGTTATTTATGCTGAATAATTCCACAAATTTTTTTAAAATCAATATCAATAACCCAAATACAACAAACAATTAAATCACACAGCTCTAATCAAGGGCAAAAAACAACTTTTGACACATGTTTACAAAGTCAAGGGCAATAACTCAAAAAATGTTCATCAAAAATATCTCTTGTTAGAACTTGTCCGAGATCTTATCAATTCCAATGATCACACCAAGTTTCATCAGAATCGGTTGAAAACTGTAGCTTCAATCCTGCTCACGAACTATTTTTAACAAATTTCGACGCGTTTTAACAAAGTCAAGGGCAATAACTCAAAAACCGTTCATCGAAAATGCGTCAAGTTAGATCTTGTCCGAGATCTTATCAATTCCAATGATCACACCAAGTTTCATCAGAATCCGTTGAAAACTGTAGCTTCAATCCTGCTCACGAACTATTTTTAACAAATTTTGACGCGTTTTAACAAAGTCAAGGGCAATAACTCAAAAACCGTTCATCGAAAATGCGTCAAGTTAGAACTTGTCCGAGATCTTATGAATTCCAATGATCACACCAAGTTTCATCAGAATCGGATGAAAACTGTAGCTTCAATCCTGCTCACGAACTATTTTTAACAAATTTCGAAGCGTTTTAACAAAGTCAAGGGCAATAACTCAAAAACCGTTCATCGAAAATGCGTCAAGTTAGAACTTGTCCGAGATCTTATCAATTCCAATGATCACACCAAGTTTCATCAGAATCCGTTGAAAACTGTAGCTTCAATCCTGCTCACGAACTATTTTTAACAAATTTTGACGCATTTTAACAAAGTCAAGGGCAATAACTCAAAAACCGTTCATAGAAAATGCGTCAAGTTAGAACTTGTCCGAGATCTTATGAATTCCAATGATCACACCAAGTTTCATCAGAATCGGATGAAAACTGTAGCTTCAATCCTGCTCACGAACAATTTTTAACAAATTTCAAAGCTTTCTAAGTCAAGGGCAATATCTCAAAGATAGCTTGCCAGGCAAGGTAACATACGCCCACTGGCAGCTGTCAGAAATGATTAAACAGTCTTTAGTGACTACAGGGTTGCACAATATAGCTAATAGAGTGAAACGTCAAGTCAGACACCATATTTCGGTGAAAAATCCTATCATCACGAAAATCAATAGGGATCATCTTCATAATGACATTGACACACAAAATAAAAATCAAAAGAATCTGTAAAAAATTGTAGCCTGTAGAGTGAGCACGATTTGCACAATATAGCTAATAGAGAAAAACGTCAAGTCAGACACGATATTTCGGTGAAAAATTATCCGATCATCACGAAAATCAATAGGGATCATCTTCATAATGACATTGACACACAAAATAAAAATCAAAAGAATCCATAAAGAACTGTAGCCTGTAGAGTGAGCACGAGCCAAATGTGAACGGACGGACCGACGGACCGATTACAATATACGCCCATCTTACGTGTGGGCGTATAAAAACCGTTATCAATCTTAAGCATCACACCAAGTTTTATCAAAATCAGATAAAAACTGTAGTCTCTATAGTGCTCACAAGAAATGTTGACGGACGGAACTACGGACAGGGGCGACGACAATATACGACCACATATTCATGTGGGCGTATAAAAACTGTAATCACTATTTACTCAAAAACAGTTCATCGTAAAATCTTCAAATTTGAACCTGTTCAAGATCTCATAAATAAATATGATTACACCAATTTCCATTTAAATCACATGACAACTGTAGTCTCTATTAGGCTTATGAACAAATTTTGACGAGTTTTGTTCAAGGGCAATAACTCATAAGTGATTGCCTAGCAAGATACGCCCACTTTCCTGATACATTTTCAGTATATCAAGGGCGGTCACCTATTTGTGTCAAATCATACCAAAATCTAATTTGTGCAAGATATTCTTGATTTAAACAAACACACATTATTCAATAAAATTTTGAATAAACTGTATCGCATTCACAAGCCAACAAATTTTGATGCGTTTTTACTAAGTCAAGGGCAATAACTCAAAATCAGTTGATAAAAAACTTAAAAATTTTAAATTGGATGAAAACTAGTTTCTATTGTGTTCACAAACAAATTTTGACAGGATTTTTCCAGAGTCAAGGGCAATAGCTCAAAAGAATGTGCATCGAAAATCATCAAATTCCAACTTGTCGAAGTTCTCATCATTATAAATGATCACACTATATTTCATTTAAATCCGATGAAAACTGTAGTTTCTATTGTGTAACAAATTTTGACTAGCTTTTCATAAGTCTACTCAACAAGTGGTTGCCTAGCAAGATACGCCCTCTTTCCTGATACATATTCAGTATATCAAGGGCGGTCACCTAACCGTGTCAAATCATATCAAAAACCTAATTTGTGCAAGATATTGTTGATACGCGTTTTCATAAGTCAAGGGCAATAACTCAAAAACTGTTCACAAGCCAATAGTGGACAGACCGACAGACGCATACGGGCGATGACAATATACAACAACATTATAATATGGGCGTATTAAAACCGTTATTTAAATCATCATGTTCGAACTTGACCAAGATCTCATCAATATACATTATCACATCAAGTTTTATTAATATCAGATAAAAACTATTGGCTCTAGGCCTATTGTGTTCACAAGAAATGTTGACAGACTGACGAACAGGGCAACTGCAATATACGTCCACATTTTCATGTGGGCATTTAAAAACACTGTAAATTCCAATCTATACAATCATTTCACTTTACTGATAATCAAGTTTAAATCTGATTAAATTTTGCATGTGAATATATCAATTCATGCTTTTTTCACCATGGTACAACACATGAAAAAAAAAGCATCCAGAATTGCATTTTAATCTGATTAATCATGTCTTTGAAACACGGATTGAAAAATGCCCATGTCAAAAAAGTTGGTAAATACCTGTTTGATCCATGCCACTATCAAGACAGACTTTATGAACACAACAACAGAATTGAGATAAGGTTGCTATAGAAACTTTTTTAATGTTTTCTGCTGGATATTCTAACAAAACAAGTACTTCTGTATAACATGGTTCTAAGTATGGTATAAATGGTGCCCTATATTCAAAAAAAGAAGCAAGAAACCTTTTTCAAATTAAGATGCATAAATCATGTTATTAAATGCATCTAATTATGCTGCATTTAATGTTTATGTTGAAAAGTAAAATGCATTTGAAAAAAAAAGTTTTCATAACTAAAAAATCTCTTACCCAACATTTATAGCAATTTCTCCCAAAGAGCAACAAGCATCTTCTTTTTCATCTAAATACGCATTTTCTACACTAACTCTAAAAAAATAATAAATAATTCTTTTCAGAGGATTACATTGGTATAATAAAACACATTAAAACAAGAGAATATTAAATGCAACAAAATGGTCTTTTATTGATCAAGTTTCTAGTATTTCACCCACTACGTCATAAGGTTGCGAAACTTTGACCAAGTCAAAATGAAAATGGAGCTATGGCATTATCACAATTCAGGATCACAGAGATCTTAAGTCTTATAACCCTTCATACCAAGTAGGTAGATTAAAAATATATGTCCTCATTAATATTTTGTATTGGTAAAATGTATCGCCAGAATGAGATCAGCTAGAGTCAATTTGAGATTATAAATACAAACCCTTCAATTTTATGTTCATCATCATCCTCTTCAGAATCTTCATCTCCTATATCTTCTTCATCAATTAAATCATCTTCATTAAATACTCCAATAGCATCACTTTCTTCTTTATAATGTAACTGAAAAAAAAAAACATGGCTTATGGTCAATTTCTCACCATGTCCATCAAATCATAGTATTCCTTCTTTTTGATGTGATAAGCTATTTCTATCCAGTTCAGGCTTAACATTCAACCTATTTTCCATTTTTAATAATAAATACTTAAGTACTATTCTAGGATTTAAATGATATTAACGAATAGCATATTTTACTGTACAAAGAATCCTAATAACTTACTGTTTCTCCTTCTTTAGATTTGATAGAACATAACATTGCATGGACCATTTTCTCTAGATAATCTCCCATATCAGATTTTAATAAATTAGATATTGCAGCAAATAAACTATATCTGAAAAAATAGAAAATATAATGATTAACATAAAAAACATTCTAACACATTAAAGATTTATAACTAATCCTAATCAACTACTTAATGAAAAAAAAAAGAAAGCATATTAGAAAAAGATTTCTTTGAGACTTACACACATCGTTTTAAATCAGGATCTTCAGCAGACTCCAACAAATTCATACCAAGTTGTAAACATTCTTTAGATAAAGGTAAAAATATATCAGGTCCACAATTTCTAGCCAATATTCCCAGGGTGTCTACAAAAGGATTTCATAGGTTTATATAATAGGTTTCACACATACACCGGTTTCAATGTAGCAAACTGTTAATATTTCAGTATTACATATAGGGTTACATATATCTTTATGCAAATTAGATAATAAAAACCGTAATGGGGGAGTTGGAATTTAATCATACTTCAAAAGCGAAATATTCCCAAATACAAAGCAGCATGTTTGAAGAATGCACTAAAATATAACTTGAACGAATGAATCACAGATATTTGAATAACAGTTTGTATTACCTATAGTTTGTAACTGTAATTTCTTCATATCTTCTGTATTACCAGTAACAAGATAGCTTTTTAACTGTTCAATTATCTCATTAAAGTAAGGTTTCATTTCTTCTTTAGCAGCAGTAGCTATAGAACAAAGCATAATTTTAAAAATCAAGAGAGGACTTTCTTCCTATGAACTGCTGCCAGGTGATCAGGCAGTTGTATATTTCAAAGAACATACATGTATAACGTTGAACAAATAAAAAAAAAAAAACAATATTCAAATCCAAATTCTAAATTTCACATGATATGAAAGAATTAATTATAACTTTCTGATGAAATATTCAAACTAAATTCAATTAAGGAGACTAATTTTTTGAAAATAAAACTATTAGACAAGGTTAAAGAGATACTACGTCTTAGAATGAACATAAAATTTAATTTCTCAAGAATGGTCAGTATGAGTATATTCATCAGTTAGCTTACCTGGTGTCATAAAGTTACAACAGAATCCCTGTAAAATCTAGAAAATTGGAAAATTCATAAAACTAAGTAATTATTGAAAAACGCTTAATCTTAATGAATAATTATTTAGTTTTTTTTTTATTTATCAGATTATATTAGGATCCTGTTATGTTATTTATGACACCAGATATATCTACTGATGAATACATGACCTTAAAATTTTTCATTCTAAGACGTAGTATCAACTAAGTAATAAAAGAAACTAACCAGTTGCCCCAATTGCACTGATGGCCAACTCTTTAGATCTGATGTGATCACATTTCAATACAGCTAGTAAATGTTCCATTAATGGAGGGAGATATGGTAGTATCTTCTTTTCTAAAATATCAAAATCATTAAAACAATTTTTGGTTTGGATATCAAACATTAAATTCATCTATTCTTCATGAAATCTTAATTCAAAGATAGATAGAAGCAAGGTGACATACACATGCGCCAAGTGTGCCAAGAAAACAATATGCTTCCGTACTACGTGTGGGCATATAAAAATCAAAAGAATCCATTAAGAATTGTTGTTTGAAGAGTGAGCAAAAGTTACACAATATGGAATTAACTGAATTAAGTGAATAAACTATAGCAGGTTATTTTTTTGAATGTTTAAAAATTTTTGTGAAATGATATGTGTGTCTTCTATTTAGTTGAACACTTCTTAAACCTTTGGAGTACAGTTGTATGTATTATTACATTTTCAGATTAATATTGCACTATAATTGTACAAATTTTGTATCCAAGGCATTTTTTCAGGCCGATTCAATTTGATAGATTAGCTATTTTGTGCATTTGTCAGCCAGGAAGTTTAGACTAATCAATACATTTGTGAGAAAGTTTACTGAAACTGATTAGGCTAATCATCTTAATTGTCCCATGAAGTGGTTAGGCAATTAGATTAGACTTTTTTAAGGATGGCGGCATGTGGAAATCCAACAACAATAATACTAATAATCAAAATAGATGACTTTCTTTTGTTGTCAGCAGAGGCAGCCATATTGCCATTTGTAGACCACTGCTAATTTAATTGAAATTGCACAAAATCGTGCTCGCATAACAAAAACCAAATCAAATCGGCCGACAAAAACGCCTCAAAATACACATTAACAGCAAAGAATTAGTTTTAGTTATATCAAATCTAAAGCTTACATTGTAATAGATTGTCCACTTACCTAGATTTTCACAGAAAACTTCAAGGGCATAATAAACCTTAGTAAGACCTCGAGGATTACTTTCAGGATTCTGACTAGCTTGACCCAAATATTGAAATAATAATGGTAATAATTCTGATGCATATTTAGTAATATCAGGCTGAAATAAAAAGACAGAAACTTTATCATAAAACTCAGTTTAAACCCATATGCGAGTTACAAGGCTTGAAATAACACCAGAAATTGGGCATTTTGTCCGGCATAATTCAATTTGTGACGCACATTTGAAATTTTGTACAATACATAGCAAAAGTGAAAAATTTCATTTAAAACCCGTCAATTTAGGACTGATATTCGCCGTTTTCTCACTGCAATACAGGTTGACAACTAGCTGAAAATAGTTTATGTCATTCAAAAGGAGATTATTTATATTCTTTACATTATGCCTCTCCGGAAATGATAGAGCCATAAAAATGTAGGTAATCATAACATCCAGGGGTGTTTGTTTAACATGGTGCTGAACAATTTCCTTCGGCTCAGTGTATATCTTTGTATCAAATTCATAAGTAATATTTGAAATAAAAGTATTAAAGTCTGATTGGACATAATGATTACATATGCAAGATTATCTCACATTTATATAAAGTACCAGTAATTATAAAATCAAAATTACTTAAAGATTGGACAAACGAACTGGACTAATTGTGTCAACACCATTCATTTGTGTTTTGATGTGATCATCCAGACCTTGCATATCTTCTCTAGGTGCTAGTAATCTGGATGATCTAGACTATGTTATTATTGTTCTGAACTTTTTGCTTTCTGAGGTGAGAAATGTCAATCCGTTGCGTGAGAAACAACATTTTTCAAGAACACACAACTTTGACTTCTATTAGCAATATCAACGGCCTGAATCGCTGATAATTCACGATCTTTTCAACAACAAAAGAAGCTTATTTCTAGCCTTGGCGAGGTAGTTACCTTCCGAACAGCATAACTATCATAACATTTTGAACTTTTTGATTTGAATATTTACCTGTAGATGCTCCGAGAACTGTCCAAGAGCAAAGAGAGCTGAATTTCTAACATTGTTATCTGGATCATTCAAACCTTTACAAACACAGTGTAATACAGCTTTCAGATGTCTAAAATCAGAAATATGTTAGAGTTTCCATAAACCAACAATACTTGTGCAGAAGTAGATCTGAGATTTTATAATACTTCATTATGTTTTATCATAAGAAATGACTGAATTTAGTAGATAAAATATCAAACAATATCTAAACTTACTTATTCATAATGTAATCAGCACAACCTTCTACAATCACAGCCATAGATATATAACCAGCTTTTCTATGGTATGGATTTTCACTAGCTAAAGCTTTCTCTATTAAGGGCATCTACAATATCAAGATTGGTTTTCTTCATTTACATTTTTTAAAACATCTTTTGCTAATTATAATCATATCCATGTTTAAAATACACATATCACAGTTGATTTGCTTCATGACAACTATCTGATGAATTTAATAATTCAATTACCACCAGACACTTACCAAATTAGGGATAAACTTCTTGGGTGGTAAGTGGAGAGACATGGTATCAAAAACCTACAATAAATTTCATCCAAAAATTAATATAGAGTACAAACAATGAAGGTTGTTAAATTCAAAAGTTTGCTTCAGGCTGGAATAGAAGAAGTATTCTGTGGTATATGATGCAGAACAGCTGCTTCTTATTTTTCTCTACTGTATCCATAATCCTGCACTGTACACCATATTAAGTCTATTCACAACTAAGTTAATAATGAATGTTGGTAATAATCAGTGAAAAAGAGGAATTTTACAGCATAATAATGAGAGAAGAATAAGAGGAGTATTTAAATCAATATTTACTTGTGGTATATACTGTACTGGGGTATGAGATTCAATTTCTTCAACATCTTCCTCATCATCTTCTTCTTCATTAGCACATAATATTGGAAACAAGACTTCTAATATAGGATCAACTAATTTATGTTTTAATATTGACTGAAATCAAATATAAAATGCATATCACTTTAAGTACAATGTAAAATATTAGTTAAGAAACTAAATAACCAGTCCCTACCCTCATTCAGCTGAACACTGGGATCAACAAATACACTACCATTTCTTTGTTTTTCAATTGAGCAAAACATTACGCTTCAACTTGAAACTGGTCCAAAAGAAAATAACTCACATTTTTCTTCAATCTTGTAAGTGAAGCAATAAATGACATAGCTTTAACTCTGATAGCATCTCCTAATGTAGGTTGAGCAGCTATCTACAAAAATAAATAAAACATCATTTTAACAGATTTTTTTTTCATAATAATGTGTTTATGATTAGAATAAAGTAAGATAGCTTGCCAGGCAAGGTAATTTACGCCCACTGGCAGCTTTGATTTTGAATAAAAATATTTAGCAGTACAGTAACAATCACCAGTATGAAATATTCAACCTTCAGTCATTCACTTCTTTTGAACTCTTTAGGGCGATAATGAATAATATTGAGTATGAGTTATTGCCCTTGTTCTTGAAAACGTATTCAATTTTTAGCTCATGAAAACTTTAGAAGGCAAACATTAAATCTTCAGCCCGGGACTGAATAATAAAAGCAAGTTTTGTCAAAATTGAACGCGTTTTCAAGAACAAGGGCAATAACTCATACTAAATATTTTTCGATTTTTCTGATTTTCAATAGGGTTTAACCTTGGTTGATAACAAACACTCATGCCAAGTTTCGTCAAAATCCATCAAGAATTGTGCCTTCTTGAATGTTTACGCGCTAAAAATTGAACGTGTTTTCAAGAACAAGGGCAATAACTCATACTAAATATTTTTGATTCTTCTGATTTTCGATAGGGTTCATCGTTGGGTGATTACGAACACTCATACCAAGTTTCGTCAAAATCCATCAAGAATTGTGCCTTCTTGAGTGTTTACGAGCTAAAAATTGAACGTGTTTTCAAGAACAAGGGCAATAACTCATACTAAATATTTTTCGATTCTTCTGATTTTCAATAGGGTTTATCCTTGGGTGATTACAAACACTCATGCCAAATTTCGTTAAAATCCATCATGAATTGTGCCTTCTTGAGTGTTTACGAGCTAAAAATTGAACGCGTTTTCAAGAACAGGGGCAATAACTCATACTAAATATTTTTCGATTCTTCTGAATTTCAATAGGGTTCATCGTTGGGTGATTACGAACACTCATACCATGTTTTGTCAAAATCCGTCAAGAATTGTGTCATGTAGAGTGTTTACGAGCAATTGTGGACGGACGGACGGACGGACGGACATGGCTGACGTTAATATACGCCTCCCATTTCATGTGGGCGTATAAAAATGATGCCTTTGTTAAAGCAAAACTGCTTAACTTGATGCTAAAAGGCCCTGGTTGAGTATAAGTAGTCTATTTACCAAATGGACTAGTACTCTACCTGTAAACAGAAGTCCACTACAGTTTTAACATGTGGTACTAAGACACCCACTTCAGATTCCAACAATTCATCAAATAATTCCATACATTCACATGCTTCTTCCTACAATAATATCATATATGTAAGTGATATATGAATCTTTAAAATATAGGGGAAAAAACATGGTATGAGATGATACAGAACGCAAATAACAGTTTGTAAATAAAAAAACCACCAGCACAGAAAGGTCATGATAGTTGGATCATTCCATAGTTTAAAGGACAAATGGTTATAAACATGGGAATTCATATCAAAACAAAACTTTCATGTACAAAAAGGTTTGATTTTCCTACGCCTCTTAACTAAACAATTCTAAGGCTATCAAGTACAACTCAACCTCAGGCAAATATGGGCATTTAAAAATCTAGAAGGAGAAATATTCATTATTTGATGATAATAAAAATACCTCATCAACTTTAATCAATTCTTGTATAACTAATAATATCTGTGGTATATTCTGCTGGATATATTTCTAAATGGTTAAAATAATACAATCTAAATAATGTTTATCAAAAGATCTGCAGAAAAATTATCATCATTGTTAATTATGTGAATGATATTTGAGCTGAAAAAATTCGAAACAAAATAAACATGTCAGAAAAAAAATCATACAAAATTAACATTAAATTAATCAAAAATTGAATTAACACAAAGATACAACAAGAATTAGCAACTGTTTGTGTACAGCATACCTTTACAAATTGCAGCTGGAAAAATAAATAAATGATTGACAAAAGAATTGGCTTAACTAAAATGAATTTGGTCAAAATCAATAAAAAAACAAATCTACCATCGTTCTTGACACAGTGTGGTCAATAGCTAAAAAGGGAGAGTCATGAAAATCAATTATAGAATATCAAAATTCAATTAAAACGTTTATAAATGTTCATAAACCAAATAAGATAATGACTCAAAACTCAATCAACCAAAAATCAAATATACCGTACAAGTTTATCGTTTACATATGGAAAGAAAGTATGTGTCCCCATACTTTGTGTAGAAATTTTAAAACATGAAACAATGTAATAATAATGCTTGATAAAGAATACACTACACACTACAGTCAATGAAAAAATACAAAAATACTTACACTCTCCTCCATTCCAACTAAAAACACCAGTTCACTCATAGTTCTATAAACATAAAATATTTAACGACTTTGTAAGCTTTTGTACACAAATGTTAGCATTTTCTTATTTGAATCCTCAACTTGAAAAATAAAATTAGTATTGGCAGTCAACCCACTAAGATGTAAATCCTACACAATAACTTAAAGTAAGAAACTTTTTGTTCAGATGTAGAAAGCCAAGTGCCTGCAAAGTTGTTCATATCGAAATTTGTTAAAAGGACAGGTGCACCGTTTTGGCAGGGAGACTTGAGTCTTGAATATGCGTAAATAGTCTTCAGAAGTACAAGAAATGTACGAAAATTGCATAATACCTTAACAAATTTAACTAGGAATGTGGCAGTGTCTCAAGAACAAAGGACTTGTCTTTCTAACTTTAAAATGCAGATAATTCTGGACACGCATGGATTTGAAGGCTCAAACACTATTACTGATTGTATCAGCTAAAAAATTCATGTTTCTGAGACTAAGGTATGTTTGGTCAAAAAAATGGCATATATCCCTTTAAAGTCTATATACAAATCCTAAACATTAATAATGAACATTATTAAAAAGATGAAATTAATACCTAATGGCATAATAAGGAACCATTTTGCTTTGATTGTCTTTGATTGCCTCCACTAAAATTTGCATGACAGATACCAAATGAGGTTTAAGCTGTTCGCCAGCATCAGATGATAATGTATATAATATAAACATTCCAACCTAGAATTAGAAGAAACAATTTGCTCAGAGGGATTAATTTTAAGAAAAAAATGAAAACATCAACAAGTTTACAACAGAAGAGGCTGTTGTCAATGGTCCCTTGTTAATTTCAAAGCTTTGAAGTTTGCCTGTTTATTTTCCAAGAACCAATATATTCATAAGAAAATAAGATATTATTTTTACCTCTCTCTTTGTAACATCTTCACTCTTAACTTGGACAGTAACAAATTCAAATAATGCAGGCCATTTATTTGTAGGTAAATCATGTCTAGCAATTGTACCAATTATAGTTCCTATGGCAGTCTTAACATTCTTGCTAAAAAGAAAGAGTCAAAATGCCAATCAGAAACTAAATGATAACAGTCTCAAGCAGCATACATCGAAATAAAATGTTACATTGTAGTTTAGGAACTGAAGGCTCAATTTAAAGGTTTGGTATTCAGATTTGGTATTCAAACAAATTTCATGTAACAATGCAAGGTTTTAAAGTTCTAATTGTATTGTATTTGATAAAAGTAAATGCTTACTCTGGCTCCTGTACTAGAAGTTGTAAAATATTTCTACGTATACTTTCCTTTGTTTCATTTGGTAAGGCATTCCAATGTCTTGACTTCTGTATTTTCCTCCGAATTAAAACAGCAGAGTACTGGCGAATCTTCATAAATAAAAACCATAAAATACAATATTCCAGTTGATACACAACTTTATTACGTTAGACAAGATATGTACCAATATAGTAATGCTTACACTTTAATGAGGGAGCCCTGATGGCTCCATGAGTTTGACACTTACTCGCTAACATCCCTAGGTCCAGGGTTCAATCCCGGCACGGGTCAAGACAATATCTTCAGATTTTTTCCAACAGTCAGTGATGCAGTAAGAGGGGCTGACATGGGAGAGGCATCTAGTCGTTTGGATGGGACAATACACCGCGGCCCCATGTGCTACAGGATACTGCTGCTTGGCAAAATTGCACATAGTGCAGAAAAGTAGGACGTAAAACTCTATTCATTTCATTCACACTTTATGAGTTAATGACCTTAATGAATTCACAGACCTTCATTTTCATGGTTCTATTGTAACAAATTAATGATTTCATTGTGAGATCGTGAACCCTCAAAAATTACAAGCTTCTATTGATACAATACTTGACACTTAATAAATTTCATATATTCATCTAAAAATCTCATCAACACATACATTTTTAATGATGATAATGGTGACCAGTATAAAAATTGTTTAATTTGAACTAAAAAAAATTTTGGTCAACCTGAGAATTTGTTGAGGAGCCTAAAATGTGACATAGCGCTGATAAAATGCCAGGATCTTTAAATGCTTCTTTTAATTGTTTTGTTGCCTGAAATACATAAGATATAAATTTCTGAATACAGCAAAAGAGGTCTATCCACATTGCAACATTGGTAGCTTGAAGGTGTCATTTACTACTAGGCCTACTAGTATGACAAAAAATTGAGTCTTTTGAGAGACCAATCATGTTTCACTCAATTTTTGGATAGACTTAGAAAAGACAGAAAAACTTGGTCCTCTTTTGTTGGGATTTTATACATGTATGAAGGTGCAATGGTTTTAAACATAATCATTTAAATCGGATCCATAGCCTATATATTTGGGAAGATTGATGTTTTTGTAATCTCTTGTTGGCCATTTATTAAGAATGTGTGTGTAATCAAAAAATTCAAGGCTTATGTGATACTAATAGAATGAAAGTTAAGGTGATGCCAATCATTATTCTATTCATCGTAAAGGTAATTTAATGAATATGAATAAAAACGCATCATCGGATACTCCAATAAAACAGGGCCTAGTTTTTCTGACTCTACTGAAGTTAACAACTATCAATATTAATATTTGCAGAAAATTCTGTTGAATTAAATAAATATTAAGTCATTTTGGGTATAAAAACACGCTTATATGGGTCTATTCGATTTAGTGTGAAGAGTTTAATGAAATATCAATAAGTGATTAAGAAAAGCACGTGCTTGTTTCGGTTTCTTGAGTCATCTCCGTCTCTTGAGTTTTATTTACTCGTAACGAATTCACAAGTGCAAGAAACAAAGAACTGATACATGGAAATATGGGTTCCACTCGCTGCCCTTCTTGACATTGACGGTAAATGTATACCTCTTGGATTACTTCGTTATTCGGTTGTAAAAGTTTAGCTAATATTTCTTCTACAACCACCGCCATTTTGTTATACTTTTAGATCTCTGTTTGTTTCTATTGAAGAGTTCCATCAGTTATCTCCCTGCCTCACTCGTACGTACTTAATAATTGAATAATTTTGTTATATAAAAGGAGTCAGGGTTACCTCATATTGGATAAAAGAGAATCATGTCAGGAAATTCACTACACTTACCTGAAACTGCAGTACTATCACCAATGGGAAATGAAAAACTTGACCAGGTTTTAAATCTTGAAAAGATAGGAAATGGATTATACAGGTAATTTGATAAAGACCCGGTTTGAATTATGAATGATGTGGATTTGTCTGTGGATGGTGGGAGGGTACTTTACTGTGTCTTGATAATATTATTGATAGATCCTGGCAGCTGGGTGTTTTGGAGTGGCTAGTGTAGAACTAGAGCAGAGCCTCAGATATTTGTTTCTGGTCCTATCTTTTTGAAATAGTTATAGAGAGTAGGCCTAACGGAGAGATCATGAAGATAGGCGTATGTTAGGCTATGTAGTATGTATGACAGAATAATTTTTATAGCCTACTGAGCAATAGTCTTATAATTCGTCTGAACGAAATAATATCATATATTTCGTTTAAATGAAATGATTATTTCGTTTAATCGAATAACTTACTTCGTTTTAATGAATTAATTATTTATATTCTGTATTTAGGAGCACATATCAGGTTATGAATACTGGTGGTAGAACAATATTTGGTGGACAAGTAATAGCATTAGGTTTATTGGCTGCAATAGAAACAGTTTCCACAGATTACCATCTTCATAGTTTACATTGTTATTTCCTAAATGCTGGTAGGTATAAGACTTAGTAACCTTTGTAAGTTTTAAAGGGTGATGCTGTGAACACTCTTACTAATTGGCTTGGCTTAAAATTTACCGTTTCTGAGACTAAGATATGATTGTTAAAAAGATAACTTGCCAGGCAAGGTAATATTTCGGCGATACTGTATAATATTACCAATTTTAGACAAATTTTGGCAAGAATTGGGCCTTCTAGAGTGTTTTAAGAATGAGGGCAATAACTCAAACTAAATACTATTCGACTCTTCTGATTTTTTTAGGCTTCACAACAAACACTCAAAATCCATCAAACATTGTGCCTTCGAGAGTGTTTGCAGGCTAAAAATTGAACATGTTTTCAAGAACAAGGGCAATAACTTGAACTAAAATTTTTTGATTTTTCTGACTTTCGTTAGGGTTCATCCTTGGGTGATTACAAACACTCACACCAAGTTTCATCAAAATCTGTCATTAGTTCAACCTTCTAATGCGTTTAAGAGCTAAAAATTGAACACGTTTTCAAGAACAAGGGCAATAAGTAATACTAAATATTTTTTTTGATTTTCGATAGGGTTCATCCAGTTTTGTAAAAATCTGTCAATAATTGAACCTTCTATAGTGTTTACGAGCATTTCAAGAACAAGGGCAGTAACTCATTCTTAATATTCATCCTTCTGGGGTGATAAAAACAATCATACCAAGTTTCGTGAAAATCAGTCCTCTAGAGTGTTTATGAGCAATTGTGGACGGACGGACATGGGTGACAACAATATACGCCCACCATTTCATGTGGGCGTATAAAAAACGGTGCATCATCTTTCCTAGTTAGAGTAAATATGTGTTTTTACATTCGTTGAAATGCATTTTCATATCTTAATAAATGCTAGTATTTTTCAATCCAATTGATTGTTCAGCATTGTCCACTTTCATATTCACTTTTTAGGTAAAGATCAGCCAATTATATATAAAGTAGAATCTACGAGAGGAGGAAACACTTACTGTAGTCGTGGTGTAAAAGCTATTCAAAATGGACAAAATATTTTTACCATGCAGTGTTCATTTAAAAAAGCAGAAAAAGATCCATTTCAGTTTCAAGTTAAAATGCCAAATGTTCCAAAACCCCATGAACTAAAAAACAAGTCAGAGATTCTCAATGAGCTGTTAGATCTAAAGTAAGTCAACAGAAAATTATAGTGGTTATTATATGGTAGGTATTATAGTGGAACATGTCCAAGTAGCAAAAAGGCCAACTTTGCCTATATACCAAGTTTTCTGAAAATCAGTTATCAGTTGTTCAGGGGGGTAATCATTCTGTGAAAGGATCAAAAATTGAACTGCACCAAATTTATTCGAAATGCGCTTAAAACTGTAGATTTTATAGCAATTTTATTTTGCAAGATTACAGAAGTTAATATATTAGAGGTTATATTTTGGACTTGATGTTAGTTTTAGCTTTAAACGTACATAATATACCAAATTTTATAAAAACCGGTTAAAAACTATAGATTCTGGAGGATATATCAAGGGGCCATGCATTAACAGATCAATGTGGTTGCGACAATAATTATGTCTCCTTAAATACATTTATGACATAGATTTTCAAACGATTTAAATACAAATCATCTGAATTATTTCATACTGTGATGCTATACTTTTTAAACTTAATTGTAGACAACATTCTTCTGGTGAAAATATTATCAGTCATTTGCAATATCTAAAACAGTCAGATGCCAAAAGTTTATTTGCATTTAAACCAATTGATCAAGATTGTTATTCCACAGAAAGAAAGTATTCACCTCAAAATACTGTTTGGTGTAGACTAAAGGAACCCATTGGTTAGTGTACCATATTTAATAATCAGAATGCAAACCATAAACTATTAAGATCTATAAGTTGACAATCCTTGGAAGAAAGGAAGAATTTTGAGTGTGTTAATCAACATTTTACTAATCAAACCTGTGTTGTTATTAGATTAGCTTATATAAATAGATATTTTTTTTGCAGGTAATAAACAGTTATGCCATAAAGTTGTAGCTGCATATGTGAGTGATATGTTAATGCTAAATGCTGCCAGCAGACCAGGTTTTCATTTAGGGAAACACAAATTTTTCATGACAACATTAGATCATTCAATGTGGTTTCATAAACCAATAAATGTTAATGATTGGTTATTATTTGAAATAGAGAGTCCTGTAACAGGTTAGTTTCATTAGGTTTCTTGTAATATTTGTAATATTGATGATTATTATCAGCCCAGTTCCACCAACTAACAATTATGATATTGATAAATAATAAAAAGATTGTTTTCTAAAAGTTTAAACTGCCATATCTGTTCATTACTTTTTTAAGCACGCTATTATTATATTTTTTCTTAGGTGAAGGTCGTGGATTCATCTGTTGCAGAGTTTGGTCAGAAGATGGTAGTTTAGTTATAAATGCAACTCAAGAAGGAGTTATCCGAACTTTAAAATCTAACCTATGATAAGAACTATTCATGTTATTAATTGCTAATTTTACCATATATACCTTAATTGATTTGTAATAAAAATAATAGTTACAAAAGAAAATGAATAAATTTATCCCTTTTGTTGCATACAGTGGGCCTAATGTTAATCCTGGTACAAAGGTATACAGAATTTTAGTTGGTGTGTGCTTGTGAATGTGGGTCAAGAAGATTTGATTAACTGGAGTTATGTTAATCCAAGTGTAATGTGTATGTAGAAGTTATATTAAACCATGTGTAATGTGTGTGTGTAGAAATTATATTCAACCAGATGTAATGAGTGTATAGAGTTATATTAAACCATGTGCAATGTGTGTGTAGAAGTTTTTTAAAACTGTGTGTAATTGTGTGTGTATAGAAGTTTGTTAATCCAGGTGCAATGTGTGTGTAGAAGTTTTTTAAAACCGGGTGTAATTGTGTGTGTATAGAAGTTTGTTAATCCAGGTGTAGTGTGTGTGTGTAGGAGTTTTGTTAATTAAGGTGTGATGTGTATGTAAGAAATTGCTAATCTATGTGTAATTTGTGTGTTGAAGTTCAATAAAACCATGTGTAATGTGTGTTTAGGAGTTATATTAAAGCATGTGTAATGTGTGTTTAGGAGTTATATTAAAGCATGTGTAATTTATGTATGTGTGTAGAAGTTATATTCAACCATGTGTAATGTGTGTGTGTAGAAAGTATATTAAACAAGGTGTAATGGGTGTTTAGAAGTTATATTAAACCACATGTAATGTGTGTGTTAAAAGTTTGTTTATCTGGGTGTAATGTGAGTGTAGAAGTTTGTTAAATTAGGTGTGATGTGCATGTAAAAAATTGTTAATCTATGTGTAATGTGTGTGTAGGAGTTCTATAAAACCATGTGTAATGTGTGTATGTAGAAGTATTCTATATTCATATGTGTTATGTACGTGTTAGTAGGATTTATATTGAACCAGGTGTATTGTGTGTGTAGAAGTTTGTTAATCTAGGTGTAATGTGTTTGAAGAAGTTTTGTAAATTTAGGTGTGATTTTTAATCTATGTGTAATGTTTGTGTTGAAGTCCTATTTTGAACCAGGTGTAAACAGGCACGTAACCAGGCTAATGTGTCAAGCAAGCGGGAAAGGAGACTTGAAAGAAAGAAAGATGGAGAGAATCTCACTAAATTAGCTGTAGTCTGAATACAATTGATAGGTGTCTCCCTTTAATCAGGTCAAAGTTTATCAAGCTAATAGCAACTAACACCTGTCGTTAAATTACTAAATTTGACTGAATTATGCATTATTGATTCAAACAGTTCCTGACCTTCATTAGAACTAGATTACTTAAAGTGTAGAAAAATGGTGACAACATTTGGTGACTTAGACTTGCAAAGAGTTCTTGAGAAATCATTCCTAAATTTAGAAAAGATTGATACCAATATATTCAGGTTGAGCACAACACTCTATTGACTATTATCTAGTATTAAGAGAAAATCCCTTTGCCCTTTGGAAGCTTGCAGCTCTCAATATGCTTTGCTTCCTTTTTTGACATTATTTTGACAGTTGAAATCTTTTCTTCGAATTATAGGTCTACTCCAGGCAACAGCTTACTGCATACTTTGAAAATAGCTAGGCTATTAGAGACTGGAGCTGGAATAGAGGCAGAGGCAGATGTTTTGAACTAGTCTAGGCCTACCCCAATTAATGTTAAAATAAAATACTCATGTCATTATCTTTAACGAATTCATCATAGTGCATACTGAATCTGATTAACTAAATCAATAACATTTTAACTTGAGTTGTCTTCACAATTAATTTTGAGCTCCAACAATCTGATGACAATAATACAGTACCATTCAAAAAAATTGAGACCTAAAAAATGCAGAAGGGCCCTTTTACATAAATTTATATTTTATTTTGTCATTATATTGTTTTTCTTTACAGAACAAAGTCCAAGTTATGGCATCCACCAACCATGCAGGGTATCTATGGGGGTCAATTAGTGGGACAGGCTTTGGCTGCAGCAAGCAAAACTGTTTCTCATACACATCATGCTCATAGTCTACATTGTTATTATCTCAATAGAGGTAATTATAATTATAAATAATATTCTAAGCTCTGTTTACTCGCATAATGTTAGACTACAGTTTTTATACCATCTTGATGTAACTTGGTATGCATGTCTATATTGATGAGATCTCGGTCAAGTTCGAAATTGATTGAACTGTTTTAGAGTTATTTCTCTTGACTTGGTAAAAACTTGTCAAATTTGGCTTGTAGGCACAATAGAAGCTACAGTTTTTATCTGATCTTTATAAAACTTGGTATGCATGTATATATTGATGAGATCTCGGTCAAGTTCGAAATTGGTATTATTTGGATGAATGGTTTCAGAGTTATTGCTCTTGACTTTGTAAAAAGTCGTCAAATTTGTCTTTTAGGCACAAGAGACAGTTTTTATCTAATCTTGATGAATTTTCAATGTATATATTGAAGAAATTTCAGTTTAGTTTGAAATTTGTATTATTCGGATGAAAGGTTTCGAAATTGTTGCTCTTAACTTAGTAAAAGCTCACCAAATTTGATGACAATATGATGAACTGTTCTTGAGGTTATAAATTTGTTTTAAAAATTTTTTTTTTAGATTATTTAAAACATCCTTATTAAAGCCACTAAAGACTTCATCATTTCTGACAGCTTGTAGTGGGCGTATGTTACCTTGCCTGACAAGCTATCTTTGAGTTATTGCCCTTTGTTTGTGAACACAATAGAGACCACAATTTTCATCTGATTTAAATGAAATTTCGTGTGATCATTTATAATGATAAGATCTTAGACAAGTTCGAATTTGACGATCTTTCAATGAATTTTTTTGAGTTATTGACCTTGATTTATGAAAAGCGCGTCAAAATTTGTTTGTGAACACAATAGAGATTTCAGTTTTCATCCGATTTAAAGGAAATTTGACATGATCTTAGCCAAGATTGAATTAGACGATTTTTCGATCAAAGGAATATGAGTTATTGCACTTTTGTTGCAATTTATTGGCTTGTTAACGCGATAGAGGTGACAGTTTATGTCAGATTTTATTAAATAATGTGTGTTTGTTTAAATCAACAATATCTTGCACACATTAGATTTTTGGTATGATTTGACACAAATAGGTGACCGCCCTTGATATACGGAAAATGTATCATGAAAGTGGGCTTGGCAACCAATTGTACCTTAACCTTGAAGCAGTCACGTGGGGTATTTTTTGCCCCCCCTCCTCCCCCCAAAAATTCTTGATATCCACAAGTACCCAATTTGTCAAAAGTTTTCACAGTAAAGACTTGGAATGTCACATTAGAAAGATCTGAAATTGCAGTCAAGGTTAAGACTTGACCCCAAAGGTTGAATACAGATTAAAAAACTATAGATAGATTGGTGAATATTTTGAGAGAGAGTTTGAGAGTAACCGCTGCATGTTCAGACTCTAACTTAAGATATCATTCATCAAAAATCTCGATTATCGTAGTTATAATAATGGTGATATATATTGAAGTTAAAATAATGGCGATGTATATTTTGAAGTTATAGTAATGGTGATATATATTGTAGCTATGATAATGGTAATAGGTCTTGTAGCAATGGTTATAATAATGATGATATTTATTTGTAGGTACCTGTACTAATCCTGTATTATATTATATAGAGAGAACTAGAGATGGTAACACATATTGTAGTCGTAATGTGGATGCTAAACAAGATGATACAACATTACTGACAATGCAAACTAGTTTTAAACAAGGAGAAACAGATGAATATTATCATCAATTTTCTATGCCAATAACAGATAAACAGCCCCAAGATTTACTCAATGTTAAACAATTATATCAGATAGCAGTCAAGTGAGTATATTATTATCCTAAATAATTATATGTTTAAAAAATCACTTAATTGTCTCCAATAATTTAAGACATAGACACATTGGTTAATCATTGCAACTTTTTCAAATACTGTAACATTTTAGCCCAAATAATTTTCATATGTTCTTATCTTTTTGTTACAAAAATTAAACTCTATTTTCAGCCAGAGTATGTCATTTAGCCCATCATGTGTTTGTGTAATTGCTCTCTTCCTCTGTCTGTTCATTTGTGAACACTTTTGATTTTAGGCAGAGCCAAAATATTTGATTGATTTGTGAACACCACGGTGACTAAAGTCTTGGCTTCATATAATTTATGACTGCATGGTGTTTTTTACTTCAATATTGATTGTATTTTCAGGAATAATTATGGCAGTATAAAAGAGAGAGAAATTTTAAAATCATTGTGCCATCAAGATTTCCCTTTTGAAATACGACCAGTTTGTTCAAGTTATGAATTGCCCTCAATAGAGAGAAAGGAAGCTAAAAGAAAATATTGGATTAAAGCTGAAGGATATTTAGGTAAAACATTATATCTAAATTGAAAATGATTATACCTGTTGTCATCTGTAATGAAGTCTTTCGTCCAATCAGACAATGCATTTCTTAGTAGCCTAAATACAAAAAAGTCAATTTTGACTAAAAAATTCTTGAAATTTACTTTTTAATTGTAGGTGAAGACAGTAGAATACATCAGTGTGCTGCAGCATTTTTAACTGATTATCTATTTGTTGATGTTGCTTCAATATATAATACCGATAGACATCTTCAAATTGTCTCACTGGATCATTCTATATGGTTCCACAATACATTTCAAGCCAATGACTGGTTGCTATATGATATTGAAAGTCCCCAAAGAGGTAATATGCACATTCATTGAGACATTAATGAACCTTACTGATAAATGGAATCAGCTTGTAGGCCTACTGAGAGGCTTACACTTAATGCATATTTATCTAATATGGGTGAAATTGGAAAGAAAGTGAATGTTGTAATTGAAAGTTCCAGTCTTTTCCACTTTACAAATATCAAATTGCTTTTAACATTTAACACATCATACTATCATGAAGCCTTTATGTGATTTATGTTAAAATGTACTTTTCATGCACCTTTGTAGGAAATGGTATGGCTATAGCAACTGGTAGATTATGGAGAAAAGATGGGGTGTTAGCTATGTCTGTAGCACAGGAAGGAATGATGAGACCTAACCCTAAATTATAATATGAAAAATATATGTAAACATACCATATTATTAAAGGAATATAGTTTATACCATATGATCTATCAAGGATAATGGGTCTACTTTTCATTATGAAAAATCTGATTCCTTATGGAAAAGAGATACTGATAGCTTTAAGTTTTATCTGCTGGTAAAACAAATCTCAAGATGATTAAGGGGACAAAAAAAATATGCTTAACAAGTCCTGGTAATTGTCAAAAACTCTGAATGAATTACATAGATGAAAAATGATGAATTATTCTAGATCACAAAATTTGGTTTATCAGAAAACCATAAAAGTTCATTTTCATGAATCACTCAATCAGCAAACCATAATTGAGATCAAAGTCATTTACAATCAATTATATTAAAATTCTAAATTTATAAACCTTTATCATTAAAATGACATGAGAATGATTAAAATATGTTAACTGAGAATGTTACATTTATACATGTATATAACATATAGAATAAAGAGTATAAATAAAGAAATAACTTTAATAAAGCTAATAATTAATAATATAACAACCTGTATTGTCCTTGTCTCCTATATTATAATCTTAGTAATAAATAAAGTAATATAAAGTTTGTAAAAAGTTTAATAAATATGTGATACCATTGACTGCAGAAGTCATAACTATAGAAATATGTACAAACAGAAAGAAATGATAATTTCAGAATGTCACATAAGACAAGCTTAATACTAAGTAATTGATATTTTAACAAACCATGGGCATACCACTCGTAAAAATATTGTCAGATTCACATGAAATAAGTGACAGTGACTGCAAAACGAAATTTTGTATCTGTATTTTAATGAAGGAGGCAATTTTGTGACCAATATTTCAAAACTGAAATATTTAGTCACTCATTTATGTGATATCTCTAAACAACAGTACACTAGCGGTCTCCCATAGTCTACACAACAGCAAGTCTTTTTAAAATCTTCTCTAATTCTTTAACATTACCAATATCTAATTTAAATTCATCAACATTTTGTGAATACCGAACTTACAAATATAGTTACATGTGTCCAGTTTTCTTTCTTTATCGCTCTACAATTGATGTATTGAACACTATACTAGTGTATTGTATTCAGTTTCTATAAGCATACCAAGTTTTATCAAAATCTGATCAAAACTGCAGTCTATAACCAAATAAACAGACAATACATGTATTGTAGGTAGGCATATCATATCATATCATACTTGGAGTTCAAAAGTAAAACATCACAAATATGAAAACATGAAAACTGGGAATGTCGTTTCAAACAAAAATCACCATTATATTTTCTAGCTGAAACATTTGTAACATATTTCCATTACACATATTATACCTATGTATATACCCATGCAATATTTTACTCTTGACATTTTGCCATATATACATCAATTACAAAATCAAAAGACTAGATATTGCTTATAAATAGAAAGATAACAATCTCAATCATGAATACAAACAAAATATTCTTAAATTATCTTTTCAATGTAAACACATGACATTTCTTGGTCTTGTACTGGTGTTAAAAACATTTGGAGGAATGTGTGCTGATGATTTGTTTTTTTTTTATATTGACTTATATATTTATGTTATAAATAATGGTACCACTTGCATGACTTAATGGTATTCAGAGTAGCACATGGAAATAATTAAGTTTAATATTCATTGGGTTATATTAAAAAATGTGAAACAAACAAGAGGCAACCGTAAATGTGCATTATGTCAATTATTGCCAATATTTGGGGAATACTTGTATTGACTAACCAATCTAGATTTTTCATAGATTTAATTTCCATACAGACTATTCAAAATAAAAACATCACAGCCATTTTTTTGCTTTAAGCAAAAATGTCACAAGAGATTTATCACATGATTATATTTCATACAATAATAATATTTTACATAATCCACATACTTTCAAATGAAATCTAAAAGAGAAATAGTTCTTGAAATATTTGCTTTATCATCTTATAGAATCATCTATCAACACAATTGTCAGAATGAAAATCTGACCTCCAATTCTCCTTCAATTCAACAAAAGTATACCTCTCACAGGCAGTGATGGCAGATGATGTCATTATCTTATTTTCAATAACAGCCTTACAGTATTGAGAGTCCAAACTTTCATGATATGATTTTGTTGAATGACAGGTAGAATTGGATGCCAATCTATAAAGAAAGAGAAATAGTTGTTACTGAGCTACTATTATCATAAAAATTGACCTTGTCCTTTTAACAACATTGTGATGTGCTATGACCCTAACTTTTATAATATTACCTAAAGTGAAAATGTATTATGAAATTTATAAATCATGAGCTTAACATAAACCATCTGCAAATTCATCATCTTTTATAACCATTCCTTTTTTATCTTTAGCACCTCCAATACTTTCTGGCATAACTAAACCTTTAGCTAACTTAGCAAACTGTAAAACAAAATTCAGTTTTAAATCTCCTGAGAAAAAAATAACAAATTTATATACGTAAAATTGTAGTTTGTTGAAAATGGAAATTGTTAAACCACATCATAAATTATATGTAATATTGTCCATGTCATTTGAAACACTAGCTGTGTCTTCAAAATCACAATTAGCTTATTTTTTAGATCTTGTCTCTAAACTTGGAAACAAATTATTTGACATCTTTCAATAGATAATATTGAAGTACACATACAGCATTATCTAAGTACTTGAATAATGGTAAATTTAATGTAGCTCTCCCTTTTTCATCATCTCCTTCATCATAAGCTGTTAATAAATCTTCTAATGCACCAGCTTCTTCACTGGATCCAAATTCTGGTAAACTACAATATCACAGTCAAATGATACTTTTTGGTATGGTAAATAACTCTTGCTCAATTTTTTTCACAATCAAACTATATTCTAGACAAAACGTTAATGAAAATATACTTTAAAGTGACATAATATCTTAATACATAAATAATAGCTAATAAATTTTAATGTAAGGGAATGAAGAAAATAAGATAATAATTGTCAGAACATTTCATCTCAATGTCAAAGTTTTAGAAACCTGTGATGAGAGGTGTTTCCTCCATGCCTGACTAACTTACTTGAGACAATTTTTAAAACACAAATCAGCAGCAACGTAGTCATCTCTTGTTAAATGTACCAACACTTGGCCCATTATAACTTTCCTTAATTTATCATAAGCTTCTGCTGCTAGATAATATTCCATTTCTCTCTGTAGAGCATTAATAGCTTCTTCATATCTAAGAAATAGTTCCAGAAATAATGAATTTAAAGACAATTCAGTGGCAAAAATATAGGATAAGATTTGTTAAGAGAGTGGTAATAATAATGATCATCACTTTATTACGGTAAAAAATTAGACTAAAAACTTTTCTTGCATATCAGCCATCTTATATATATAAACATAAAGAAGGCAGTCATGATATATGGCCACTAATACACGTAATATGTATAAGTAGATAAATGTATGTTTAAGATTTTGGTCATTAGTGGCGAAAAGTTGAAAATCTAATGTGTTTGATAATATTTTCCAGGAATGAAAAAATGCTTGTGTGTGCCCGTAAATAAAGCTATCTGCTTAGAGGTAAATTTATGTCCGTACATGGGAGCTACCGCCTTAAGGAGAAGTGCACGAGTGAATTCTGTCTGAGCGCCAGACTTAAATCAGAAGTTACTAACAGCTAGTTACCACTGATATAAAGACTTAAAGATACTGCTGCTAAATACATGTCCCTGGATTGCAGATATCAAACCTGTTTAATTACCTTTGAGTGTTAATAAGAAGTCTTGCAGCTTTACCAATAAATTCTGCACAGTTTCGTGGTCTGTCTTCAATCTGATAAAAATAGGATAATGATTGATTAAAATCTTAGCAGAAGATTCAAACATTCGATAAAGAATCAATTTATATCATATGTATGGACTGCTAAAACAGAAAAAATCCAACATAAAAAAAATCAAAAACCTAGAAGTTGAAATTTTATACCAAGAAACTCATACTATATACCAAAATCTTTAATCATATACCAAGAAATTCATATCAAGTATCAAGAAGTTTACATTTTATACTACAGATTCCCCTACAGTTGTAGATTCAAGGAGCACATAAGTAGGAAATAAAGCACTAAATTTCAATTTCAATCTTGAAGTATTAAATTAAATATGTGAACAAAATTATGTATATTTTTTTGTTTCACTATTGATCAATAGACATGGATTATTCAAAAGGTTAGAGTGGTTGAAAGGTTGGATTATTGAATTACTAAAGTAAAGTTACCTCTGCTACGTCACAAGCTTTAATATATAACTCTACAGCTCGACCTGGTTTAACTTGCTCCATCATTCTAAGTAAACATATGGTATAATCTATTAGGGAAATTCTAAGACTATATTTCTTCAATTAAACCTATATTTTAGTATCAAAAATTACTAGTATCAGGTGAGAACATGCTTCATTTGTTTTTAAGTATTAACTTTAAGTACAAACCAAAGAATACAAAGGAAGGAAATGAGAAATAGTAGAAGTTTAGTGATTTTTATTATACTCATTTACACTTTTCATACAAGTGATATGTCACATCAAAACTAAAATAAGCCAAGCCATCACTTACTTGCCAGCCTTATCCAGACATAAAGCAGCAGTATCAGGAGTACCATGTTCTTGAAACATTCTCGAGGCCATCATCATTAGGTGACAAGCTTCATCATATTCTTTATTTTCTTTACAAAGTAAACCAGCTTGTTCATATGACCTTTAAAAGAAAAACAAAGCATTTTTTTCTATGTAGTTTAATATGGAATTAATCAAACTTTATTGCTTTTCAAAAAATATAATAGATTTTACTATTTAATAGATATTTAAAACAAAAATACAAATAATAAACTTACTTTGCAGCATGGAAAGTACTTGAAACTGTTAAAGAAAGCTATAAAAGAGGAACAAATGTTCTTGAATGATAAAAGTCTTTTTAATACCGATAACATTAATGTTTCAAAAGAAACCTTTTTTAAAGAAAATATATGAATTTTAGTAACAATTTACTATTCAACTGTAGGCACTGGTACAGGGTTAAAACAATGAGTTTTATAGAGTTAAAAAGGATACGAATTCATTTGCTGTTGTAACTCAGCTACTTTGATGTGAGTTTCTTTGGCTTTATGTATTGATTTGGCATTTCTAAATGCAGTAGCTGAAATTAAAATGTTATTGTAGCAATTTAAGACAAAGGAGTAAAGTACATGTATTTGATAGACAACAGACCCCTATCCTGCATCAATCAATCTAATAGGCCTAGTATAACACCATAAAATTGTTTTCATTTATTTAATGTGATTCCTAACTCTCACTCAAGGAATTTTTGTCAGTTGTGATATTATAAAGGTCTGCTAGTAATAATAGGAGTAATAATAAGGAATAACATAAGCTTTTCAATCAGGAACGGTAAAGCTTTTGAAGATAGCTAGAAGACCACCAATTGCATTCTAATGACAAGATGTGCTCGATATTCAAGATAATATGATTGTTATATTGAACATTAGTTACACTTCTCTCATAAATACACATAACCTACCAGCTTTTTGGTATTCGGAGATTGCACTATCGATATCAGGTTTCCATTTAAACAAAGAGGTTTTCATGCTGAAATAAGAACAAACTGAAAGTAGCATCAATCAGTGAGTTGTAAACATACACAATGAAAATCATTATATTTATGGAGAAACATTTAGAAATATCAGGGCCAGTTTGTTATGTAAAAACAAAGATTTCTTACTATTTCTCTGCATTGCGTACATGCTCCATCGCTTCATTAAACTTCTTGTCGTTTATTTGACTCATTTTTAATAAATATTATGATAATTTATTTCTATTTCTTCAAGATTTGTTGTAGGCTGTCTGCTTTTCATACACAAAGGTGAAGGACGAATAAATAGAAATAAAAAGAAAGTAGAATGTAGACATGCACAGCCAGTCTCTTACGAAACTCGGACCAAAATTAAACCCCAATGCATTTCAATAGAATATTTTAGATAATGATTGCTTGAGTCATATAAACATTTAAGGCATATTTTGTGAAATGAAAGGCAATATAATATGACACAAGAGAATAACAAGTGGTTGCCTAGTAAGATACGCCCACTTTCCTGATACATTTTCAGTATATATCAAGGGCAGTCACCCATCTGTGTCAAATCATACCAAAAATTTAATTTGTGCAAGATATTGTTGATTTAAACAAACACACATTATTTAATAAAATTCTGACATAAACTGTCACCTCTAACGCTAAGAAATTTTGATGCGTTTTTACTAAATCATGGGCAATAACTCAAATTCCGTTGATCGAAAAATTGTCAAATTTAATCTTGACTATAGATCTCATTATTATAAATGATCATACCAAATTTAATTTAAATCGGATGAAAACTGTAGTCTCTATTGTGTTCACAAACAAATTTTGACGCGTTTTTCATAAATCAAGAGCAATAATTCAAAAACCATTCATCGAAATAAGATAGCCAAATTCGAACTTGTCCAAGATCTCATCATTATAAAATATTCACACCAAATTTCATTGAAATTGGATAAAAACTGTAGTCTCTATTGTGTTTTTGACGCGTACGTTGACGCGTTTTTTATAAGTCCAGGGCAATAACTCAAAAACCGTTCATCGAAAGATCGTCAAATTCGAACTTGTCCAAGATCTCATGAATATAAATGATCACACCAAATTTCATTCATATCAGATGAAAACTTTAGTCTCTATCGCGTTCACAAGCCAATTTTGACGCGTTTTGGCTAAGTCAAGGCCAATAACTCAAAAACCGTTCATCGAAAAATCGTGAATATCGAACTTGTCCAAGATCTCATCAATATAAATGAACACACCAAATTTCATTCGAATCAGATGAAAACTGTAGTCTCTATCGCGTTCACAAGCCAATTGTTGACAGACGGACCGACGGACATGGGTGACGACAATATACGTCCACATTATAATGTGGGCGTATAAAATATAACTATAAGTGCATTGAAGGCCAAGTTACGTTGTCTTTTCTTCTATTTTGATTTCAATGTCATTTGTGAATAGGCCTACCCTTTTTTTACGACCTATTGACCTATTGGCTTTATTGTCATTTAAATCATGCATTATGTTCAGAGTTGAGAGATTGGGTGAAATTGTTCAACTGTTTGATTGATATTGGTGTATAAAAAAAGGTAATTGTAATGTAGACCTACAGTCAGTCTCAGAATGGAAACTCCTGATTATGCCACAAATGCAAACTTTATTATAAAGAATAGTTATGTTAAAGTTTTAAAGGAAAGTGGTATTATAAAGGTAGGCCTTTGAAATTTTGGTAGAAATAAGAATTTATGAAAAGTAGGCTTCTTAAATGCCATTTTGTATTGTTATGTTAACTGTAAATTGCTTTAAATGATTGAAAATAATTTTTTTTCCATATATCTGTTATTTTATTGTAGGCCTATATTATGAAGCTATGGAATCAGGTTGAGGTTAAAACATTAAATTCAACCCATCCAGGAAGTAAATCTTGACACTTGGCCAATTATCTATAAGGAATCCTTAATATTGACTCACAAATGTTTTTTTAAGGTTCTAAATTAATTTGAAATAATTGATTTGGTTGATTGCTTTACAAAAAACATAACTTTATACCATAAAATAAATATTATGCACATTATATGGTTTTACCCACATCTTTCCTATAAGAGAAAAAGAAATTTGAGTTTTTCCTTTATTCTTATTATATTTTAGACCTGGAAAAGAAGATATATGATGATATGTGTTAGTTCCAGTCTGGGCTTATCTTGTATTATCAAATATAAAGATAAAAATGAATTTGTGGCAAATAGAGGGAAAAATATTTACTATTTATCTGATATCAGCCAAGTTCAACAAGATATTAAAGATAAATCATGTATTGATATTAGAATAAAAGATTCTACAACTTTAACCTTGAAATTTGAAAACGGTAAGGTACTGTCTTTGAATACAAAATAAAACATGCAGCATCTTGAAAGTCAAATCCCTCTCATTAGGCTAATACAAATTTGTTTTAGTATCAATACTTTCTGATCTATGCCTTGAAAATTTGTAAAATATTACCAAATTGTGACAAGGTTGAGTTTAACAAAATATGAATAAGATTAGGAGACTTATTCAGAAAAGATGAAGTAAAACAAAGTATTTGTAATGATCTTTTCTTTCAGTTGAGGAAAGCACAAGTTGGCTGCAATCAATCAGAGATACCAAACAAAATGATGCATTTAGAAGTCCCCCTTTTGGTAAATTCTATATAAATATTTTTTGATATATATATACAAACATGTTAGAGCAATAGAAACTGTGGGGATTATTGACGAAAATGATGATGTTACGAACAAATTTGAAGATGGCAGTAGTTGAATTTCTGAATTTCTGAGGACTTTCCTTCGAATTTTTAGCTTTCACATCTATAGGAACAGAAAAATACCCACCTTTCCAGATTATAATAGGATTTAATGAATATTAAGATGAATAACACTTGAATAAGAATAAAGGGTAGGATAATTTAGCAATAATGTTTATTTTCAGTGCATACAACCTATGTTAAACTATTAGAAACTAATGGAATGATGGGTTTTTTAGGAGAATGTTGTTTTATGATAGAGAAAGATTCTATACGTTTAAAATCACACAATGGGGTACAGATAGCAACCTGGCCATACAAAGTAATTCGAAATTTTACACCATCAGCAGATGATAAAACATTTTCTATTGAAGTTGGAAGGTAAGTTAAAAGTAATCATACAGTTTAAAAGAATAAAATAGCAAGAAGTGTTGTTAAAGGGATTTAGTGTCTAACTACTTGCTGTACTAGTTTTTACCCTTATTACTTTTCAGAATTAAAACCTGAAGTCTATTTGTACTTTAATTCAACAAATTTTCATCAACCAAATGTAACTTGATTAAAAGCAAATAAAAATGTCTAAATTAATTATCATCATTTTGTTTTATGTTAGAGCTTCTCAGACTGGTGAAGGTCTATTTAAATTTGCATCATTTCAATCAAAAGAAATTGTAAATCAGTTACATTTTTGTATAGTATTACCAGGTAAGCATTCAAATAGTAATATATTGATATAATTCAAAGCATGCAATTTAATATATCTAAAGTAACTATTACTCTTCTATCATTTCTTTTCATTTACTGGAATCCATCCAAAAGTAAAATCATGATATTTTGGATATTATTTTTAGGAAAAAGTGGTACCAGTCGGTCATTATTATCATCTGCATCAAAATCATCACAAGTGCCATCAGGAAAATATCTAAGTAAGATACAATTTTTCTTTCCAAAACTTGAAGGGCAGGGAAAAGGAAGGACTATCATTTTATAATCCATTTTCAGACAAGTTGTCCATAAGAACTGAAACCTCATCCAAGAGAAAAATAAATTATCTGTTTCCCTGACAAAATATACAAATTTACACACTGATTCAAGCAGATTCTTCGAAATCCTAATGATTTTAATTTCAGCTCCAGTTCAATTGAAGTAATTGAAAGTGTTGAGAGTGTTATCTCAAGTTTATTTGTAGTAATAGAAGTGAAAGTTACTTGTGTGAATATTCATGGTGACATTTTATGAAATTAAATGTCATCAAAGTTATTAATAATTATGTTTAGTAACAAATGTGAAGCTATAATTGTATTTTCTAAAGTTGATGTGAAGTCACACAAAAAAAGATAACTGTGATTATGTTTATAACAATTATGGAAGTTAAGGTTGACAATGTGACTTGGTGAGATAACTGTGATTCCGATATCTTATTACCAGTAATCAAAATAAAAGTTAACAATAAGATGTCTAACATAAGCAATAACTGTGATCCCTATAAAAATTCTAAAAATAAAGGCTACATGAAAACTAAAATTGATCAGATATTGAACTGGTAAATTTGGGATCAAATGTTGTGATATAACAACAAATAAGCAATAACTATGATTTCTCACAGATGATGTGATATAACAATAGTAAACCATAACTATGATTTCACCATTTTTACTATCACCGTGTCTAAATACGGCTCCATTTGTTATACTTCCTCAAGACTATGTCAAAACCCATACTCAGGATATGATGTATAATGATACGATATAACAATTGTTAGAGGTAGTTATTTCTCAATTTTTCCTTTTTCCATTTTTTATTCTTGGGCCTTCAGAGGCATTTCCCAGAAAACGAAAGATCAAATTGTTTCTTTAGAAATTTCAAGATTAACATTTTGATCTATTTAGTTTTTTACATTTTTAACAGACAATTTCAGTTTATACAGATTTAAGTGCTGTCTACAAGTAAGCCTTTCAATGGGACTACTTTATTCATAACATTATTCATGTTCAATGAGTAAGGCTTTCACTATGCACAAAACACATAATGATAGCACATAACAAAAGATTATTGAATTAAATTCTAAATGAATTCTTTCGAATATGAATCCAATATAATCTATCATTACTTCTAACAATTTAAAGGGTTTCATGCATGTTATTATAAGGGACAGGTATATGTCTGTAACAGAAATAATGCTTGTCAGGATCTGTAACAAACCTTACTTGAAGGCCTGAGTTTTTTATTATGTGTGATACTGTATCTAAACAAGTCTTTTCTAATAAGCTCATTATGATGCATCTTGAAATCAAGAGCATAGACTGATTAATTAAATATTGTCAACTGCAAACTTGTGTTCGATTTTATTGTTTATAACCAGGGATCCCAGTGAGGAACAAAAAAATGGAGGAAATGGAAAATATCGGCTGAAGGTAAAGAGGGCCACAGACTCTCATGTGAGGTATAGGGGGAGATTTAACCATTTCCTATACAGAATTCTTTTCATTACTAAAACTAAATTTAGGTTTTATTTGAAAATAAAAAAAAATCCAATGGCCAGAATAATAGAGGAAGTCTGGGATCCCTGTATATACAATTCTCAAATAAACATCATGTATATATATAATCAACAAGTTTATTACAGTTTTACAAGTAACAGTACATACATATATTATCATATACTAAAGCAGGTGCTTCTAATATTTACAATCAGCTCTATCTTCACCTCCTTTATTTAATTTTTCTTTCAAATCAGTTTGGATGATAGTCAATTAGAAAAAATTTGTAGAAAATTCAATTGAGAGATTTATGCTCTACACAAACAGGTTTTTGAAATTATATTTTAAGAGAAACAACCATTTGGATCCACAAGGTTTGAAATGTTAAAAGTTTAATTTCAATAAAAACTAATAGCATTAATTCAATAGAAGTTATAAAAAAATCTTAAAAACTCCACTACAGCATTAATTTAACCTAATAGCAGAAACACATACAACTGTGTTTAAATTTCATAATTGTGCGTGAAATGAAGATGATTTTCTTCATAAAATGAAAACTGTCAAAGGTAATATATTGATAAAGGAGAATGATAATTTTTTCTCAACATGTTATTTAACAACTAAATTTTATCACAGTTACAGAATTAGGCATGTACTTTACATGTTTATGACTAAAACCTATCATTTGGAAATCCAAAACATTTATTTAAAAAAAAATGCTTTAAAATAATATAATTTATTTCACTAAATTTTTATCAAGGTTGTCTTCCACATTATCCATCGATCAACTTCTTATTCACAAATATAACTTTAATCAATTCAAACTTTACAATCACAGTACCAAAATAGTTTATCATACAACATCCTACAGCCATGTAGACCAATTTATATGTTGATAAATATTTTGCCAGCCACTAACAAAAACATATAATATACATATCTTACAAGGATCATTATTAATTTGAATGAATAAATTAAGATCATTCCATCGCAATCCACTTACTTCCAAAAGGTGTTTTTGGCTGCAACTTGCACACAATGAAACACATTTAGTGGATGCATACAGTGGTAGCTTTCAAAAATTATATGACTCAAACTTCTTTATGAAGAATGGCACAAAATATTTCTTACTAAAACTTCAACTAAAATTATTTACAAATCACAGTCCCTTCATTCAGATATTCAGCATGTCCAATTTAGTCAACTGTGATGGCATAAGTAGGGCTAGGCTATGCAAGATGTTAAGAAGCACATTCAAAATCGATTACCACTCTAATTTATTTTTACTTTTGAATAGATTCACTCTACATCTAAATGAAATCACTGATTTTGAGGAATACGAACTCATAATTAGAGTATAGAAATATTTAATTTGCTTGTTTCATTAACAATCAATTTAACTGAAAACAATGAATAAGCCTCAAATTGCATATAGTCTTACCCTGGAATCAGACCATCATTACTCAAAAACTCTTCCAAACACTTTTTGTCAATTGTGTTATTTTGCAAATTAAATTCAATATTTAAGGCAAATAGTTGTGTGTAAGATTTTTTGAGAAACTTGGACTGGGATTGCAAAATTACCAGTCAACTGCCTCATATATCAATATGATATTTGAAGAATAACAATAAATCATTGCTTGGTGCCATTTTGAAACAAAGTTATCCAAAACCCATGTCTATCATTATTTGAACAAGGTCAATGGTATCTAAAAAGAATAACATATTCTATAAAATAATCACTGAGATTTAACATATTCAATGATCATCTGTGATCTGATAAATCTATTTACAAAATCATATAAACGGTCACAATCATGTTTGCATGGCAATATTCTGTAATATGCTTAGGGCAATACCTTGAACAAAAATCATACCAAATATCAACATGCCTGAGATCTAATCATAATTTGTATGCATAGCATCAATTAAACAACAACATGAAGTGTTGACTGACAGGCAGATACCATGAGGTGACAACAATACATCCACATTTCCATGTGAGTATTTTTACATAGTGTATTGAGCACTATATTAACAGTAAAAATATTTTGCTATTGTAAATCAACTCATAGATATATATTTTTTTCTTTTTTCAAGACAAATAGCTTACAACAGAATTTGTATGTATTTCATTACAAAAATTTGATTTTGAAATCAACACTATTTATTTTAAAAAATGTAAAAAATTCTGCCCTTAGGCACATTTAAAACATTACTCACAAACAGTACATACTACTGATATGATAAATTCTATGATTTGAAAGCAAAGGATATAAAAAGCACCAATGACCAATATAAGCAAAGGTCATGAAACAAAAAATCAAGGCGCAAAGGAATCAATAGTATTTTTTTTATACTTCTAATAATCTTCAATATTTCAGTCTACTGGCTGTAAGTAAATTAAAATAGAAGTTTATATTGATAATTTGTCATCATCTGTCAGCACTACTTGCTTTAGCCAGGATTTTTATCTGATAAAGTAAAATATTTGTGCATGTGAACATACAGCACAGTAAAACTAGAAAAAAACAAAAAACCTAACTATTATTCTATTCTTGTTACATTCTGGTGCATTTATTTTGTCAAAAGATGATGTAAATTTTTATCTTGGAATTTCCCTCTACCATGTTGATCATCTTCCAGCTCCAACTCGGCCTCAGGTTTAAACAGGACACAAGGAGTAGAGAGCATCTGGTTATATAACATGATTTGACAATAACAGCACTTTTTTTTATTGATACACTAAAATAGTTCAGTTTCTGCTAAGTCTTATCTAAATTCTCCATCAAGTTTATGAAAGACAAGCTAAGTCACGTTCATGTTAATCTGTTGGGTGTTCAGGACATGATCTGTTCACTTCAAACCATTTATCAATACATCTGGAAAATACAGAGAGATGTTAAAAGACTAGTGATGGAAAAAAAAATAAAAGTCCTAGAAATAGAATATGGTGAAACATTTTACAGTTTATTCTTTTGATATCAGATACAATCAGACACATCGTATCACGAATACGGGTTTTGACACGGTCGTTTTGGAGCTGTGGAAATGAGATTTGTGGCATTTAAATCTGACCAATCAGATCGGTAGAACAGAAATGAGGTCATGTAAACAAAGCACAACACCGCTTTGCCGCCATCTGTTCTATGAGATAAGAACACATTCTTTCCATGTAAAGGTTTGACTTTTTCTCGGCTTCAATTCTTGATGAAAATCTTACTCAATTATATACCGTACATATTCATCAAAATCTGTAATGGCACGCCGCTTCCGTTTTGTTTACGTTCGCAAACAAAGAGTCATAACAAGTGATTTGTTTTGATTGGCTGAAATTTGCTATAGGTTGGCTGAAATTTGCTATAGGGCCAATTTTGATTGGACAATATTTAGTTATGAATACGCAAGTTTTCTCACGTTCCATGTCCCCGAGGAAGTATGAAGAATGGGGGTGTGGTTTGGACACGATGGATCAGGCAATGTTTAATGTCTGAATAAACATCCAAGGAATCAAGAAAGATTTGGCTTCATTACCTCAATCTTAACAAATTTAATGTAAGATATGTGATCTTTTGGCATGAGCAGGTAGCTCAAGTTTATAAATTTAGTCATAATATTGCCACAGTTGGCAATTATTGTTTTTAAATGTTAAAGATATGGAACATATATAATTCAAATCTCACCAAACAGAATTTTAAACATCTTGTCGCAAAATAAAGATAGCTTGCCAGGCAAGCTAACATATGCCCACTGGCAGCTGTCAGAGATGATAAATCTTTATTGACCAAAAATATATTAAAGATCTTCATAATAATAAATCATCAAATTAGATCTTGACCACCGTCCTATCAATCCCAATGCTCACACAAAGTTTCATTACAATCAAATTAAAACTGTAGTCTCTATTGTGCCCACAAGAAATGTTGACGTATGGACCAACGGACAGGGGCAACGACAATATACGACCCCATACTCATGTGGGCGTATAAAAAGGTTGCACCAATTTTTCTGACACATGACTCCTGTGGTTGATAATACTTTTTTCAGTATTGACTATTTTTTTTTTATTAATTCTATCTAGAACTCCTAATTTAAAATGTGCAGTAACTTACCCTTTATGATATATACACAGACAGGGCAATCTAGCTATTGTATCACCTTGAACTAAATCTTCAAAACATATTACACATTCCCCTTTATCTTCATTCAATACATCTTCTACAATCAAATAAACAATTTCATTTCACACACACAGGTCACTATTCTTTCAATTTTTGACCAGCTAACACAGGGAAAGGCAAACGCCACAGAAAAGAATGCAATTTAAGAAACAGGGCACAACAAAACCTTATTCTTAGTTGAGAAAGGATTCTACAATAACATGTCTATAAACAGCTGTTTCCTGAATTTTGTTTGGAAGTTAGAATCTCCCACAACACAAAGACTTACCATTATAACTAATTCTAGGCTTTGTTAAACACATCACTAGATGACATTCTATCTCTTCTGATGATATAAATTTAGAACAAACTGGACATTTTATGCCTGAAAAATCAGAAAATAATTTATATCATAGTTCTTAAGTCATTTGATAAATCAAATATTTTCTCAATTAAATCACACCTTGTCTAATACATAAATACTATACCAATGTCTAAACATACCTAGATTTATTACTAAGATCCTCAGGTTGTAAGGGTTTGTAAAAGAGGTTTTTCTAAATTTTGTATGTGTATTGGAGACACTCATAGCATCAAATAGCACCATTCCCATTGTCTATCAGACGTCTGCGGTTTCTACATTATCACCAAAGCTAAGTGTTTGGTGGTGTCACAAAACGAAAAAATAGAGAACCTCTTTGCAATTCCTTTAATAAAATACTTAATGTAACAAAGTCTTGATATAATAGTCAAATAACCTAGTTTTTCAACAAAGTTTTTTTTATGTATTTCATAAATGAAACCTGATAAAATTTTAATCCTTAAAAGTGTCCAGATCATTTTTCTGAATAAAACTCTGATAACTGGTTTGTTTAAGAACAAATGTGTGGAAGTGAGCACTATTCAATATTTGTTCTCAACATTCCCACAGCAGTTATCTTTTTATTTTCACACAAATGATAATGTATTAAAGAAAAGTTAAAGGGGTATTCCACTTTTTTTCTAAAAAAAAAATTCCATTATCAAAAACGTCTTAAAATATACCTGAAAGTATGCTATTTATATGTGTGTATCATCTTGATCAAACTAAATTTGTTTTAAAAGGGTTAATCAAAAACGGAGAGAACTAATTGTTAATTTAGCAGTTTGGCCTAGTTTTGGTGTTTGGTTTTAAAATGGCCTGAATCCTTTAGAATATGTAGGAGAGACATTTATCTTCAATTAAGCGATTATTTTAATCCAATCTGTACTGTAGTTTTTTAACAGCTTTAAAATTTAACAGCTGAATTTTTTAATTTTAAACTTGCATAGTTTTCACAATTTTGAATGAATGTCCATTTTTGCATAAGTTTAAATTGAATGGTGCAATGATATTCAAAATCTAGCCATTCAATGATTGAACATTCTAATGCAGCTTATTCAAGAAAAATATCACCACAAGTTTCAATCAATAGGAAGCATATTTAATAATAACTGATGTTGGTTAATATAAGTATTACATAGTTTTGTTTTACCATAGTGTAATGTGAATGATTCCATCTGTTGAAAATTAAATAAGTATAATTGACTATCTCAAAATATATATTAATTACTTCAATTAGATCATTATTTCAACAAGTTGTATCCAATAAATTAAGTTATTACTGAGTGGCATCTATTATTCACATTTAGCCATTTTACTATCAAAATATAAAGACGAGGAAGATTTTTAGTTGATTCCAACCTGAGAAAAGTATTCATTTAAATTAATTTTAAAGTTTTTTTTTAGTTCAAAATACGGATTGTTTTCATGCTCAAATTTCTAAAACGAAACCTGATCTTTTTGAAAGTAATTTCACTACTATAAGACATAATAAGACATTTTAAGTAACCTTAAGATCATCTTTGGTCAATTTGGTATTTTTTCTTTCATCAATTCAAATGAATCTAGAACAAGATATACTTGAAGTGTTTTCAATAAAACTGAATAATAAAGACACAATATGTTGAAAGCTTCAGTTTAAATGGAGTCAAATCTTTGACATCAACCAGTACATTATTTCTGCTCTAATTTAATTTATTATGACATATATATCTTTTTTTGTACAATCCATCAACAAAGACGATTTGTGTTTTTTGTTATGTTTAATGATGTGGGACAGATAGCATATTTTTGTGAGCGAGAATTTATATAACCTGTTATTATCATATTCAATCATCCAATTTAACAACTTAAGTTTACCTTAAGATTATCTTAAAAACATGCAGAAAGTGCCTGTATTGAAAACAATATCTGGTGTAATGGTAAAATACACTCAGTAAAGTATCATAGCATTGCTTGTAGGGACAGCTACCTTACAGCTGGACACTAATATTTATTGATTATATGACAGGATACCTGTTTAGGACATCAAGAAACTGTGGTGTATCAAACTAATAGAAAACAATACAAACCAAGTACAACTATCAAATTGGTTGGAAGGTTGTTATTAAGAGAAAAGGATATTATTTTTCATGATGTGATTGACTCAAGTGATGTCACTGATTATTCCTCCTAATTTGGTCTCTTGAAAATCTATGATTCATAAGTTGATTATTAGCAGTTGAGACTGGGTGGTCAGGATTTAATCCAACTCAAAGTTAACTTGAATCACAACCAATCTCAACAGGACCATCCAAACGTCAAAGGCTGAATTGCATTTTTTAAAATCAAGATTAGGCTTTAAGGTACCAATGTAGGCTTTTTAAAGTCGAAAAGTTTCAGGCTCTTGTTTCATCTTATTTATTTTGACTAAAACTATAAATCAAACTATTTTAGTATTTTGACTTGTTGAGTAGCTGAAAGCCTGAACAAAACAATATTTGTCCAAAACTTTATTTTGAAGGAACAAGAAGACATGAAGAATATAATATATTGATAATGGTAGTGCCTGACCACATCTAACTTTAACGGGTTAATACTAAAAGGCTTCTCTGTGAAGTTCACAGTCACAAATAAATCAATGTCAATGATGAGATAAATGAAATGCCACACACCTTGTAAAGCAAATAAATGCACAGGAAGAGAATGTGTAAATGTTCTTCCAAAAGCAGAACCCTCTTCTGGGGAGCTTGAATCAGAGTCTGGGGAATTTCCACGGGGGCCCGTCACATTCGCAGGAATATTTAGAGTTGACGAATGTCCAGTTTGAAAGCTGCCAAAACTCCGTGCACGTGCACGGGCACCTGACCCGCCCGCACGCACAGCGATTCCATTACTTCCACTTCCATTTGTGCCACTTGGGCTGCTGCCAGAATAAGTCCTTAATCTTGGCGAATTGTTTGTGCTCAGCTTTAATCCCATTCTACTAATAACAAAGGACAATTCATAAATAAGATTAGTCCAATATCAGGACACATTCGGATTGCAAAATATCATTTTACTATGGATAATAAATAATATTCGCAACAAATGCGTCCGCCATTTTTCTTCCTTGTGTTTTTACGATAGGGAACCAACACAAAAATGACGTATTATGCCATATGACTGGGCTATAAATAGATTTATATTACGAGTCGATAAATATTAAACGATCCATGCAGATCTTTTACACTAGAATTCAAACAAAATGTACTAATAAATAAATTTATTCAGCTATACAAGATTCTGTTAAGTTATTAATTAAAGCAAATTTAAACATTTAACATTTTAATAACAGATTTATCGAGTAGTATAAGTCACATGATCTCAAAATGTCGTCGTTCAGAATCAAGTATTCCACAATTTAACAAATCTGACTATTTTCAACCTGGAAATTGCTTTTTTACTCTTGATAGGTTTGATATGTAGCGAGAGATATTTAAAGCAGAAGATTATAAAATGTCCAACGAAAGACTAGATTCCACATGGCAAAGTGGGAATTTAGAAAATGTCCTGGGAAACAGTGAGGCTGATCCATTATTGCTCAATAAATCTCATATACAAATCAATGTGGATGATATTCGAGTAAAAGTGTTTAAAGGTACATAAACTATGAATACTATTTGTTATTTTTGACCAGTATAACTTCATTGTTCTGACAAAATGATGAATTATACTAGTACGAAACATCTGTCTCTATTCCAGCCTCTTATGGATATTTTGACAGTTGTCAGCTGGAGTAAAGTCAGAAGAAAAAGACCCAGTTAAATGGTGATTTTCCACACCTCCAAAAATGCGTTTTCTGTAACATAATATTGAATGACCTTTAAAATGATTGTAAATTAGTGTTGGGCATCACGGTAATTTTCGTTTAAATAGTATCATGTGCATTTGTGACCTTTAAATGGCCATTGCTAGATCAGTTATGATGGAACTGGAGACGTGACATAAATGGAGAAGGGAGAAAATGATGGTTTGACTGAACTTCAAAAATAAACCGGGGTTTCGCATCCGAGGTATTCTGTGGACATGAGAATGTCTTCATTTAACAGGGACTATTTTTTCTATCTCTTCAAATAGTTATCAGAGGCTGAATAGAGACAGATATTTCGTTCTAAAATTACATATGCATGTATTTGTAATAAGGTGTTTTGAATTTTCATTAACTCAAATATAATGTCTGTACTTGTCTCAGGGGTGCATCTAGGGAATGTCTGAAGGGTGTGTGTGTGGTGGGGGTGGTCGTGGGAATGAGAGGCGTTGCAACATGCTCCAGAACCCAATTTATATACATGTAGTTAATTTTCACTTCAAAATAAAACCTTTCAAACGCCCGATGGGGGAGGGGCATTGCTCAATGGCCCACTGACTAAGCTATCTTAGAGTTGATTTTAGAAATAAATATAATAATTGGCATTGTGTGATTTTTAAACAGTATTTGTATATTATATAAATAAATTTATGTTTTAATTATATAATGTTCTATCTACTTCTAAATGTCATTAAATGATTAGTATTGGTATATTTTACTTTTCAATCCTTACATTAATAGGTTCATCATGGTTCAGTTCTGCTTTTCTGGTTGTTAATGCTGCATTGGGTGCAGGTTTATTGAATTTCCCTGCAGCATATGACCAGGCAGGAGGTGTTGTAGTTGCTGTAACAATTCAGACTGTGAGTATAATTTGTGTCTGACAAGGAATGTATTGGAAATTTTAAATACTTTTGATGTATGATTCATATTGTATGAAGATTAATGAGGGTGTCAGTAAAAACAGTCCAATTTTCAAAATCTGTTAGCAATATTAGCTTTATTATAATTAATTTTTGACCATTTAGTATAGAGTCAACACCTGATGATAATGGAGGACATCTTTTTTTGTATTGGAATATTGTTTTATGATTATTATATGTTTCAGTTGTTTTTGGTGTTTATTGTGTCAGCTATAATGATTTTAGCGTATTGCTCAGACATTGATAAAGTGGCTACTTATCAAGATGTTGTTTCATCAGTTTGTGGTAAAAAGGCTCAAAATGCATCTGCTCTATGTTTATTGGTATATTGTTTTGGAACTTGTATAACATTCCTCATCATTATTGGAGATCAATGGGAAGAATGTAAGTATTTTTTGAGATCCAACAATATAACCTTAAAACAAAGTTAAAGAGATACTACCACTTAAAATGCACACCAATTTTTTGCCTTTAAGAGTATATAGAGATAGTATATTTGAGTTTAAACAACATAACCTATTAACATAACTAGGAGAGCCCCAGGAATCAAATAATATAACTTATTAACATACAAGGAGAGCCCCAGGGATCACATAATATAACCTATTAACACAACTAGGAGAGCCCCAGGGATCAAATACTATAACTTATTAACACAACTAGGAGAGCCCCAGGGATCAAATAATATAACTTATTAACACAACTAGGAGATATGAAATATATGATTATAGAACCTTCTTTTATCATTTTTACTCATTTCTTTTTTTTCTTTGCTTTTTATACGCCCACATGAATATGTGGTCGTATATTGTCGTCGCCCGTCAACATTTCTTGTGAGCACCATAGAGACTACAGTTTTCATCTGATTTTGATAAAACTTGGTGTGATGCTTTAGATTAATAAGATCTTGGTCAAGTTCGAATTTGACATATTTTCGATGAACGGTTTTTGAGATATTGCCCATTGACTTAAAACGCCTTGAAATTTGTTAAAAATTGTTAGTGAGCAGGATTGAAGCTACAGTTTTCATTCGATTCTGATGAAACTTGGTGTGATCATTGGAATTGATAAGTTCTTGGACAAGTTCTAACTTGACACATTTTCGTTGAATGGTTTTTGAGTTATTGCCCTTGACTTTGTTAAAACGCTTCGAAATTTGTTAAAAATAGTCCGTGAGCAGGATTGAAGCTACAGTTTTCAACCGATTCTGATGAAACTTGGTGTGATCATTGGAATTGATAAGATCTCAGAAAGGTTATAACTTGACGTATTTTCGATGAACGGTTTTTGAGTTATTGCCCTTGACTTTGTTAAAACGTGTTGAAATTTGTTAGAAATTGTTAGTGAGCAGGATTGAAGCTACAGTTTTCATTCGATTCTGATGAAACTTGGTGTGATCATTGGAATTGATAAGTTCTTGGACAAGTTCTAACTTGACACATTTTCGTTGAATGGTTTTTGAGTTATTGCCCTTGACTTTGTAAAAACACGTCAAAATTTGTTTGTGACCACAATAGAAGCTACAGTTTTCATTCGATTCTGATGAAACTTGGTGTGATCATTGAAATTGATAAGATCTCGGATAAGTTCTAACTTGACACATTTTCGATGAAATGTTTTTTAGTTATTGCCATTAACTTACTAAAAACGCGTCAAAATTTATTTGTGAGCGCAATAGAATCTACAGTTTTCAACCGATTTTGATGAAACTTGGTGTGATCGTTGGAATTGATAAGATCTCGGACATTTTCTAACAAGAGATATTTTTGATGAAAATTTTGTGAGTTATTGCCCTTGACTTTGTAAACATGCGTCAAAAGTTGTTTTTTGCCCTTGATTAGAGCTGTGTGATTTAATTGTTTGTTGTAATTGGGTTATTGATATTGATTTTAAAAAATTTTGTGGAATTATTCAGCATAAATAATTTCTTCAATATGAGAAAATTCGTACTTTAGTCACTAAAGACTGTTTTATTATTTCTGACAGCTGCCAGTGGGCGTATGTTATCTTTCATCGCAAGCTATCTTTAATTAGAAATATGATAAAAAATCTTTGTCTTTCAGTTTTTCTGTTTGTAAGTAAAACTGTATATTGTTCTGATAGACCAATTTATATGGATAGAAGTTTTATAATAGCCGTTACATCTATAGTTTTTATTTTACCTCTATGTTTTCCTAAAAGAATTGATTTCTTAAAATATGCAAGGTAATCATACATTTTTCAACTTTATTGACAAAAGGTAAATTCCAATTTCTATTTTGTCACTTGGGTATCTTGGCATATTCTCATGATATGCAAGACAGCTTACATACATCAAATTAGATTATTTATTTTATTAAAATAGTTATCCTGGCAAAATAAAGAAATATACTGACTATTCTGGTGGCATTAGCAAGGGTAATGAATATCCAGAAACTTGATCAGCTCTCTATAGTTGATATTTAAATAAAACATCACGTGGTGTGAAAACACTCTTATTTATTTCTATACCACAGTGTAGTAGGAGTTATTGGTATAATGTATGTGATGTTATTAGTAGCTGTAAAATATTTCATACAGGATCCAGATGATAAACCAGCATATATCAAAACAAGGTCATTTAATTTTCATTAACTTTATTGAATGAATATTATGTTACAAAGAACGCTTAATATGCCTCAGTGCAGTACTTTATGATAAATTGGAGGTAAAAAAGATCCTGTGGAGTATTCAGCATGGCCTCCCCTTGTTAGTGTGGCATGTCACAAAGAATTACAGGATAAAAAATGTGGTTATGCATGTTGATGACCTCCGAACAGTTGAAATGAGATCAGAAGTTGATATTGTTTCTGATTTGACCCATCCCGTCTGTACTTTCGTTTGCTTGTGAAAACTATAGAGCCACTTGATCAAACTTGATATGCTTAAGAATATTAATCACAAAAGAGTTTACTTTTCATACTAGTTTTGAGTTATATCCCCAATAGCAAAATTGTGAATGTGATAGAGTCTATGGTCAAATTTTGTTGAAAGTAGTTTTTTTATGTATATTGAAATGAATGAATATAATTTTGAATTTCATGAATTTTTGTTTAAATTATCTTGTGAATGATAGAGACTACTGTTCTGATCTGTTTATTGTATTTCAGTCCTGATTCTTGGATGGATGTGTTTTTAGTTATTCCTGATATTTGTTTTGCCTATCAGGTATGTTAGACTCTGACTATAGAATAAAGACTGTATATGTTAACATGTTTGTTTGATAAAGAGCAGACCTTTGGAAGGCACAAATTAATGACTAGCTGTTGTAGTAGAATAAAATTAGGCTTTACTTTGATCTTCAAAAGTAACTTTTAAAGATATATGTATAGGTAATGGAGTTAATTGTAAGTAAAATATTTTTTTTCAGTGTCATGTTAGTATCATCCCAATATATTCCTGCATGGAAAAAAGAAATATAAAAGAATTTTCTAAAACTGTGACGTTAGCTATGGTATTATGTGTATTGAGTTATACTGTAACTGCTGCATTGGGATATCTACAGTTTGGACATAAAATAACAACAGATATTTTGGTATCCTTTGATCCTGATATTGAAGTTATCATAGCTGTTGTATTGATTGCTGTTAAAACATATACAACATATCCAATATTGCTTTTCTGTGGAAGGTATATGTTTCTATTTTTTTCCATCTGATCAACAAATTCTAACCATTCAGAGGCATAGGTCAAGTTTTTATTTGGTCTAATTATCAGTGTTACACCACTTTGTCTATTACTTGAAATAAAAAATATCTACCTTTCATTTTAGGGCAGCGTTTGATTCTGTATGGAATGAAGTTTTAAAACTAACACCAGAGGTTATTGAAGAGAGGGAAAGAAAAATGAGAATAATAGTTACTTTAATATGGTTCACTTTAACTGTTGCATTGGCAATATTTATACCAAATATAGGAGTTGTTATTCAACTTTTAGGAGCATTTGCTGGGTTATTTATTTTTGTCTTTCCAGGTAGGCCTAATGTTAAATTTTAAAATACCAACTCAGAAATTGTATTGTCATTATTTTTAAAATGTGTTTTAATACTGCTGTTTAGTAATATCAAATGCAATTCGACATGGTTCTCTTTTTTAAATGTTTCACTTTTCTGTTTTCCAGGAATGTGTTTACTCAAAGTAATGTTGGATAAGATATGTGAGGGAGTAGAATTTATAACTCATGTTAAACGTGTCAAATTTTTATTGTATTTTTCCTGTGTGTTTATTACCATAGGAGTGTTCATATTTGGATTAACCTTGACTCAAGCTATACAGAAAGATATACATGGGGTCCAGCCAGATAGATCTAATTATACATGTCAGAATTAAATATTAACTTAATAGGCCTGCATATTGAATATGCTTTAAATACTCATCAGTTTGTAGTTTCAAAATTGGACAAAGTGTTGTTAGTTGTATATCTTGGCTAAATGAGCCTTTGTTCATCAGTGGACTTACCTGTCAAAACTATACAACAGAATCCTTCTATAATCCAATAAATCCATGATACTAGAAGTGTAGAAGTATATTTCAATAATTATTTAGTTTTATGGATCTTATAATATAGAGAGATTCTGTTCTTTAGTCATGGCAACTGTCCAACAGTCCAACTTGTTTACTAAGATTGAGACTTTCTAAGAGGTAGTATTTCTTTAACACTATCTAAATCAAACTTGAATTCTATTTGATAAATTACGATGGTTGACCAATGAAGTGTCCATTTTTTATAATGATGTCATACTTTAGCACCTTAATATGGCCAGAAATTGTGCAAATATCTTCATAATAGGATGATAATAAAATCTTAATAAACAATTATTTAGATAAGTATTTTTCTAAAAAAAAAGGTTCTTATATTTAGCCTAATGTGTTCTTCATTTATCAATCCAAGTTTTTTTAATTGCATTTTTATACTGTGATAAGAAATAAACATTCCAGTTTAATTTTTTGTTCATTATTTCCTACAACACCATTAAATGTGTTTTGCATTCTATTGATGTGTAACTTGATAACTCGTGTAGATACTATCCTATTGAAGCACTCGCCAATAGTAAACACCACACCAACAGTGGCGTTTCGAAGAAACTTAAGGACATTGGGCCAAGCAGGGGCAACAAAATATTTCAATGGGGCCACAGGTCATTTTTTCACTATATAAAATAATAACAATTTGAAAAAGTGGGTGGGAGAAGTTTTGGAATTATTGGTCTTAAATACATCAAATTTGATATAGAGGATTAAAAATGGATTTTCTTATTTTTTAGTGTCAAATTAAGCAAACTTTTTGATTAATTGGTGTTTCTAAAAAATTATCTTGTATTCTTAATCAAATCATTATGTTCTTATTGCATATAATTAAGCGTTTTAACCAATCATAAATGTCCATGTATATACACTCTGGACATTTTTCCCTAATTGATCGGTCACTCTGAATTCTGCTGGTAATTTTCTTCTAATTTTGCTAATTATAAATTAATTGTGGTCATGTGTGACAAACTGGTATTTTTCCAAGTCATTAGAACACCTCTACTTTCTATTCATATAAGCATTTTATTAGCATTTTCATTTTCATAAATGAGAATAATGGAGCCCATCTTAAAGTTTTTATCCTATTTTATGATTTTGATCAAAACAGAAAAAAAAAAAAAAATCCTGGTATGCTTATTATATTGAGTAAATTATGATTTCAACTTCAATTTTTTCTATAATCTAATTGTTAATTGTTATCCAATATTGCCCCAAGGTTACTTAAGCCAAAAATACAACTAAACAGACTTATATTCAATGACTAGGCTTCAATTTCACTGACTTTAAAATCAATAAATGGAAACATGCACATATAACAGAAGGCTTGGTACAAAAAAAGGATATTTTTTTTCAAAATGTTTTGGAAAAGTAAGTTACATTTTGATCCAAATAAATTTCATCTCAAAGGCTTACCTTATTATTGTAAGTATTTGTATCTGCTGGTACATTCGTACATTAGTCAAACCCTATTTGACACTTGCCGCTTGCGCTATGAATTATTAACAAAATAATATAAATGTCTATAGTTGTTTTGTAATTCCGTAGTATTTTGCGACTTTTTTTTTGTTAATTTTGTTTGACTTATTTAGATATTATGTAGCAATATCAAAGACACAAAGGTTAGAAATTCTTAATGATGCGAGCGGCTCAATAATTCTCTTTGAAAAATGGCTGCCCCCATGATTATAAATGTGTATAGTAAATTAAACTTTACTTGTGGGAGATTGATTAATAATGTCATCCATTTTAGGTACACAAAGTCCTTGTCCTGGAGGTCATATTCATCAGTCTGTCACTGAGGACCTCACTCAAAATCAAATATTTTAGACTATAACAAATATAATAGCAATGATACTAATTAATAGCCTGCACAATAAGTAGGCTATATATCAGATAACCTAACATTTTAAGATTTATTTTAGTTTCTGTCTATCATTGTCATGAAGAAAGGCAATACTGTTAACAATCAAAATTATTTTAGTTTTTTGGATCTATGTCAAAAATATTCCACATGTAATTTTGAGTGCATGTCATTTAGATCAGGAAACAGGATATTATGTAGAATGTAAAGCTAGTGAATATTATAGATGCCATATGTAGAAAATGAAATTACTAATTTACATCACCAAACTTCAGTTTTAGTTTGTAATATACAGTAATCTCTATTATCTATTTTATCTTAATTTAATGAAGACGATCTGCTTTCTCTTCAGTCCAGTAACACATCAAATTAGAGGAAAGAAGGTACATACAGCCCTTAAAGTTACAACACAAGCTCTAGCCACAACTAAAGATAAATCTTTAACAAAAGAAAATCAGGAATTTCTAGACAATGTTGTCAATGATCTCTATGCAAATCAACCAGAATACAGAAGTCCATTGGCTGATGGACCTTGGAAAAGGAATGTTTACACTAAAAGGTTTGTCTTTTTGCATATATGGTACTCTTATGAATACATGTATTCAGAAGACAATTCTAATAAACATTTTGATACTTGCTGAGATGGTCCATACAAATGAAATTCTGTATAATCCTTTTAAAAATATGATTTATGTGATAATGGTGTTCTGTAAATGTCATGTCAATTTGATTTAAAATAACTTATCATTTAATGTTTAATAAAAAAAGAAGATGTATGTTTTCTAGCTAAAGATTTTTCCTTACTTATAGGAAAAGGTTAATAGAGGTGTGGCCCTTGTACCATTTACTTTGGAACAACACTATATTGTTCCACATTTCTCAGAATAATATAAATTTGAGTGATTTCAATTATTTCAGAACATTGAGAACAGGGGTATTAGCTATAAAATTAGGTAACCTGCCCCAGTGGTCAAAGGATGGAAAGAAAATTACAACAACATTACTACAGGTAGTTATCATTTCTCTCCAGTAACTTTCAAATTAAAGATGAATGAGTTCTAGTCACCAACATTATTGATTGTATCTGTAGTTAAATGCAAGATTTATTATATCATTTAAGATTGTGGACAATCATGTCATAAGGTACTATTCCCCTGAAGTTTTTAAAACTCAAGCTGGTTGGCTTCCAAGATGGAGTGATAAATATGGTTCTGTTGTTGTTGGAGCTTTAAGTACTGATCCTCGCAAGGTAAGTTAACTGTAATCAGTGTTATTTCTTCATATTAATTAGAAAAATAAACCACTTAATTGTCAACTAAAATGAATTATAGTTGTATTCTGCTCTTCTGTCTATTCAGGTTTTAATGATTCTATATTATGTAAGCTTGCTATTTGAATGGTTATTTATGAGCATCTGCTTAAATATGATTTAATTTTTCATGTTTATTTGACAGTATAATGAGCAGTATAATGAGCAATTTTTAGAAGCTGGTGTTCCACCCAAACGTAAATTAACCAGATTTTTAGTTACTCAAGATGCTGCTATCCAACCTGGTAATGCTTAAACTCACTTTTTAAATAGCTTACAACATTTATGCTTTGTTTTAAAATAATTACATTTTTGTTAAATAGTAATGCTTCTTTATGGAGTATCTTCTGTAATCTTTGATTTAAAATGTTTTAAAGGGACAGGTAGGCAATCAAAGATACTTTAGTCTCAGAAACTGGAATTTTTTAGCTGAGCCAATCAGTAATAGTGTTCACAGCTCATCGTCGACATTTGAGCCATCAAATCCATGTATGTCCAGAATTATCTGTGTTTCAATATAAAATACTCTGTGATATATAGAAAAGACATATTTAGAAATAGGGAGTAAAATTACTAGTTTGAAGCATTTTTAAAGGAATATTGTGATTTTTGCACATTCTAGTAATTTTGAACACTCTTCACATATTTCAAGACTAAAATCAACCCCGAAAATGGTACATCTGCCCCTTTAAGGATTTTGGAAGGCGCAACTCTAAATTATAACTATAAATTTTAAATTTATATTGCTACAATCCTGTCTAGAGTTCTCAGACCACATTGTCTTTTATGATGCTGTTTAAGAAAACTATTCATATTTATAGGAATTTATTTTCTACAATATTTACTTTCATTCTGAATTTTGGTTATTTTAGGTACTCCATTAAATGCAATGCATTTCAGACCTGGTGATTTTGTTGATTGTTCAGCCAAGACGTATGTGTTTTAATATATGTGATAAAAACATGTCATTAATGAATGATTTCTCTTCTGAATTAAACATAATGATCTTTTATTTTCTATGAATTAAATTTCATACTTTGTTTATAAAATAGCGAATATGATCACTCAAATGTTTTATTCAGACAATTAATTGCTTACTTTGTTTGTAGAATTCATCATGGTTTTCAAGGTGCTGTGAAACGGTGGGGTTTTAAAGGCTTACCTAAGACACATGGGACAACAAAGAAACATCGGTCTGTAGGAGGAATAGGTGGTAAAACTATTGTAAGTAGAATTGTTTCATCAAGATAAAATACTGATTTTAAGGTGTATGCTTTTTAAATTGTATGCTTTAATAAACATGTTGTGACATTATTTTTTGTGGAGAGTTTGTGGGTCAAATAATCATTTCCTCACAGAATATAAAAAATGGTTTCCCACTATTGTTCTGAATGGTAGTACTTGATTTTAATGGGATTAAGCAATTAATTTAGTAATTTTGACCAATAATATTCTAGTTAATTTGTACAGTAAAACAAATATGAATTGATCTGTCTGTTCATTTAATAAATATATTTATAAATCATTACATAAATATACACTTTAAATCTTAAAGAAACTTGTGATGAAGAGAGAATAAAAAAATGAAAGATTCTTGTTTTTGTTATCTATATGCTGAAGAAGTTGTACATCACTTGCTTACTGGTACTTGGCAATGGTCTTTGACAAAGTTGTTTTACCTATATATGTAGAATATTTGGCTTAATTCTATGAACTTGCAATTGCTAGCGAGTTTCTCTGCCACCAAACTGTCTTCTTCTTTTTACTAGAAAGCAACATCAGGTGTATGGAAAGGAAAGAAAATGCCTGGAGTAATGGGAGGAAAGTGGAGAACATTAAAAGGACTGAAGGTGAAAACTTAAGACTTTTATTCACCCTTGATAGCCTTGAAACGTTACATAGAAAACTAGAATCTAAAGTCATTTAGAATGACTGCCACATTAAATTTTAATGAGAATTTCTATTATTTTATTACAGATTTTGAGGATTAATACTAAATATAATGTGTTATATGTGAAAGGACAAAATATACCAGGAGAAACACACACATTTGTCCGTATAAATGACACTGTTTTGCCATTACGTAGAAAAACAGAGAATCCACCACCTATGCCAACCTGGTATCCTGAAGATGAATCAGAACAATTAGCTGAGGAATATTTTGATGAAGATTTGTTTCAATTTACAAATGAATCATTAGACTTAAAAACTGGGACTAAATAACCTGTATATAAAACATGATAATGGAGTGTCAGATATTAGTGAACAATGTTTTGTTATATTGATGATGAGAGTATAGTGAAGATCTAACACATGCACAGATATTGAAGACTATTATTATTATGAGTGTGTTGGTTTTCCTTAGCTCAGTACAAGAAACATATTCAGTGGGAAATGGAAAACAAGGTGAAAATCCTTGATGAAGAATTTTGTAACTGAATTTATAAGATAAAAGATTGAAATGAAATAACAGATAACAGGTTAATTGGAATCACTATTATGATGTTTGTCTGTTGATTGTTGATTATTATATTGTAGCATTAATTTCTCTGTACCTCTATAGTTACCACTCTGAAATATGAAAGTAAAACTGTATGTATATGTCCTCAAAAGTTTTTCATCAAACCTTTATACTTGTGTCTCAAACAACTAGAAACTCACCCAAAGCAAGTTTGGCTTGTCATTATACTTTTAGGAAAATCAAATATAACCAAAATTTGTAATCTCATTGCATGAACGTTTTAAATTTAGTTTTTATACGTCCAGATCTTACCTAACATATCAACAAGCTATTAGTTTACTTTGCTATTTTGCGCAACCTTAAAATCAAATACTTACATATCTATCGAAAACTGAAGTAACATCTCTTATTTTGAAGAATTTGCCTTGATTGACTGGTGTGAACATATAATTAGTGCCGTTTACTACACCTTCAGTATCACCATCTATGAAAAGATATGAAATAAAACGTGTCTTACTTTTCTCCACATACCTGATGAAGATCATTTTATTTGTGTTATATACTGAATACGGATGACATTAAATAAGCAGTCATTGAACCAGTCTAATTGCAACTGATATTTAAAGGGACAGTTGCGGCATTTTGGGTATTGATTTTAGTATTGGTAAATAGTCTTCAGAAGTACTAGAAATGTACGTAAATCGCATTATTCTTTTAATAATACTTCAAACAATATATGAAAATAATATACATAAATTCTTACTTGGGAGGTCAAGTCGGACTCCTATCATTAGTGGTGCATCATGTGACTGTTTACCTATATATCCTTTGTATTTAACTATTCCACAATAATTTAAAGGATTCACTAGAAATTATACACACAAAAATTAAAATAACAAATTGATGGATTAAGATTGCACTATTTAATATTATTATCAAACTTGCATGAGCAGGAAAGCGTGCTTGCCTTTCAATCTCAGCATAGTTAAGAATATACATCTGGAATTTCATCCCAATGCTCATATTTATTAAACCAAAAGATAACTAATAATTAGGATGTAAAACTACATTTCAAAGTTGAATTTTGAAATATTACCTTTTTTACGTCCATATCTAGGTTGTTTCTGGGGGGCAATAATTTTAACACGATCACCAATATTAATAATATTATCTAATATTTCTTCACGTTGTTTTGATGATAGATTATTGAATATTTCGTCATCTGATTGTCGTCGATGTGAGAGGAATGAATCGAGGAATGAATCGTTGGATAATGAATCACACTCATTGTGTACTACTTCAGATTGTTTATTCTCATTAAATATATCAAAATCAGTTGTAATATATTTTCTATTCTTATGAGTTCCAGCTACTGTATTAGGTCTAATAGGATATACTATTGCTGTTACCGGTCGACTATTTCTATCATCTTCTATAGTTTGTCTTTTATCTATTTGATCAACCTGAAACAGAAGAATTTGTCTACAGTCAGAAATAAAGTCATATTTTTTTGTTGAATGTCATAAATAGTACAGCTTTGCAGAAGCGTTGCTGCAAAATGAGCTTTTTATTGAAAGAATCTTGGTCAATATACAGTTTTATGTTCAAATAGATAATTCTTTTCAGCTTACTTCTCAAAAATATGTCAAATTGCATAAATTATCATATCATGCAGACAGGATTACAGGTTTCTATTTTTGACCAGGCTATTGACTAGTTTTGAATATTGTAATATCATGAAGAATAATAAATTTGTTTCAAATTTTCTCACCAGGCCAATGGTCATAAATGTTGATTTATGACATGCTGATTGAGATCTTAGAGGCATTGTTCTTCTGTTCAATCCAAAACTATAATATAAAATCTTATACCAGATTTTGTGCTTAATACAGCCCCATCGTTATGGTGGGGGCTGGGCCCTGCTAGTGAGAATTAAGCCCCAGCAAAACCTTTTTCAGTTCAGCAGATTAATTATTACAGTGTCTTTGTACAAAAACAAACAGATATATCTCAAAGTTGTCAGAAATGACTTTCATTATTCAAATTGTCTGAGCCCCAGCACTAATTCATTCCTGGCGTCGGGGACAGCTTAATAACCTTAAACAGGTTCAACTTAAAATGTTCTGTTATATTAAGACTATTAATAAGCTGAAAAGATTTTATTTACCTTGGATCTGAACGAATTAATTTACTTAATTTATCTATCGATGATCTTAAATCATTCACTTCTTCATATTGAACTTCAGATTTAGGACTGTTTATTATTTTCTGAAAACAAGAAAATGTTAATAAGTTTGCTTTGTGGAGTTTGTTATTTGTCCTTTATTTGATATGTAAGAATTTGAGCGCAGCAGGCAAAGCATTAGTTAAGTTTTGTTTACTGCATGATGTGAGCTACCTACCTTAGCTTGTTCTAAAGTTTGTAGTTTTTGTATCATGACAGTATCTTTTCCTTTCATCAAAGTTTTCAATGTTTCTATTTCATGTTGTGCCAAGGTTAAATCAGTTTTCAATTGCTCTGTTTCTGTCAGCTTATCATTATTCACCTGAAATATAACTCTGTCGTTAGATTTTGGGCTAATTACGTAGTTGATCACTTTCTTGCTAATGTAGAAGTCACTTGATTTCAATTATCTGGTTAAACTTAAGTTGTACTATAATACATAATGGTATTTGTATTGAATATCCGATTTGCTACAAGTAGATGATTGATTGAAACAATAACATACCCTGATTTTATCTTTATATTCTCTTACAGCTTGTTTACTTGCAACCAGTAAAGCTGTTTTTTCTGTTAACTCTTTCTCTAATTCACCTATTTTCTCTTCTTGTTCCGCTAGCTGTTCTCTTAGAATAGGAATTGATTGTAAACCCTAGTGAAAATACACATGTAATAGTTATCAAATAGTTAACATTTTTTTGTCGATAATTTTCAAATGAACTTGCTGCTTTTTAGAATATTGGCATGTTGGCAAAAAATGTATGTCTGTTTTATAATAAAGTACACACTACACAGATCAAATATGTTATACATAAAACCCTAGTGTAATCTAAGCTTCTATTTATAATCCAATAATTAATTGAATTCCTGATTTTTCTATCAAAAGACAGTTTTTCTGAATTTTGATTTTTGGATTGTTAAAAAATAATATTTAATTGCGAAAAAGGGTAAAAGAAAAAATGAAGACGATTGTTAATTCTGAAAGTTGTGAAACTTTACAGGGTTCCTTGGATTTGATTCTGTGTCGATTGGTTGCATTTGAGCACCTTAAATGAAAGATTGTGTAATGCAGACTAGTGTAATGGCATGCCCAATCACAGCTCTTTGATGCACACATTTTTGTCAGTTTTGCACATGAAAAGTGTATTTTGGCAAGTAGAATTATATTGACCTACCCTCTCTATACTTTCATTTGTCATTAGTTCTTGGCGAACTTGTTTCTTCAAATCATCAATTGTAAGCTCCAAATCTTTACTTTTTTTAGTTGCTGCCTGGAGAAAAATATAATTCTAATTTGATTCACCAGAAATGTAAACATACACGATGAAATTTTCAGTTAGAATTAGATATGAATTAATCATGAACGGAATTAACTACCGAGTAGTACTGAATATTACCTTTAATTCTCGTTCAGTGTCATCATTTTTCAATTTCATTCTTCTTAATTCCGAGTCCTTCCCCCTGCAATCACCTCTAAAGTTATAAAAAAGCATTTTTATTATCATAAAAGGTCAATGTATGGTCAGCTAGTTGATTGGTATTAATTTTATATTACCCCGCTTTATTTGGAATCGAGTTTTCTTAAGAAGTTAGTTGTTGAAAGTAAAAGTGGTTACTGTTGAACAAAATGATAAACTATCGAAATGATAGTGAAGCCGATATGGACATCAATTATTGATCAATTACGAAGCTCTAGAGAACTGGCTGTTTTATCTAATTGCATAAAATAAAATTTTAGTAGGATTGAGGACTTACTGACTAGTCTCCAACAATTTCTTGGTAGATTCAAGTGTAATTTCTGCTTTCTCTACTTCTGAAGCTGAAATGCAACATGATTTTAAACATTTTTTCTCCTGTAGTGAGTTCATTCATGGCCTAATCTATAGTTTATAGTAATATAATATATAATTATGTAGATAAGATGTTTTGAATCAAGCATTCATTATATTGATACCTTTAATTTCCAAGTTCCTTATTCGATCATCAGAAGCTGCAATGTGTTTCTCCAATTTATCTATAGCTTCCGATTTTCTTTTCAACTCCAAACGTAGTTTTTCATTAGTATCAGCAAAATGTCTGAGTTTTTGATTTGCTTCTGTTTGATTAGATGTAAGCTCTTGTAGCTGAAGTTGAAGTTGCTGAAATTGCAAGAAAAATTGAATAGCTGTTGGTTCCTTTGATTATCAATAATTGTTAATCTGTTACAACGTTGTTATACGCACCAACAGTCATTATTTTATGGACTATAATCGTCCATTTCAATGAATTTATATTTTTAACCATGGTCTCTTTATTCAATGGTAATGCATTTTCTATGACCCTTGACTATCCAAAATACACACAGATTGTAATACAAGGCCATAATGAAAGAGGACATTTTCATGCAGTAACTAATATCGTGATGACTTATTGCCAATGTTCTAGTCAAACTAGGGATCGTGGAACTCAAACAGCACACTATATCTCCATCTTTCTCTTGCGATTTGCTTCAATCATTACCACATTAAGGTAGCTATACAGAACTAGGTTAAATATAAAGAAGGTGGGTTAAGAAGCACTCGATCATATAAAGCCCATTGATTACCTGTCATTTGTGTATTATCAAAATGCTTTTTTCGTTTTTCTACCTTTTTCTCGAGTAATATACCTAAGACACAATTATAATTCAGAAACTGAAGTTACCTGATTGGGAACTGGGTTCTTCCCAAATCTGTTGGATAAAAAAAAGAGGGGGGGGGGGGCGGTATTCTGTTTTGTTTCGTAGTTCACTTTCGCTTCGAATGGGGCAATGAATTATAACCAGTCCAAACACATTTTTCATGTAAGAGGGATGTCCGTGCTGGTAATTTTTTTATGTCTTAGATGTTTCTTAATATTCTATAAAATAATTAAAATTGGTTTGTTTCTTTATGAATCCCCCACTTTGACCCATATTTCATGAGTAAGCGACTCGACAAAGGCTGTAAACTGCGTCACTTATTTTCGTGTAAAATGTTTGATCTATAAATTAGTCGATAAAAACACGTTGTATGGATACTCTATATTATAATTATCATTTCTCAGTATTTATCTTTAATATCATGTCACTATAACTAATGACAATGCTTTCAAAGAACAATGATTTGAAAAAAAAGTGTGTCAGTCAAAATAAGATAAGTAATACGTAAGAGTAATTTATTTCTAAAACAAGAATATGGCCTGCATTGTGTTCCAAACAATTTTTCCGGTGACATGGTATTAGCTATTGAATTAGCGTGACTTTTATCTGAGGAATATATTCCAGCAGACGACATCGGAATTCCGATTACACCTTGGGATTATAAGAAAATTTGGCCGATAAAAAATTTGTAATAATTTAAAACCGCTATTTTGTATATGTTCGAAATAGATAACAATTTTGACATTAATTTGGAAGAATAGGAAAAAATCTGCAGGTTGGCGTTGTAGAGATAACCCATGTTTATCATAACATGCAAATGCGGAGGTTACGCGAGGTCGCACATGTAAATTATTTATCATTTCCGGAGATAAACGAAATTACGTTCGCACGAAATTAGGTTACGTAACTGTAGTTAAGAGTTTCATGCGTTTTCAATTTTCATATTTACAAAACTAACCGAATGTTTAAGCTTGTGCTTGGCTGTTTTGGTAATCACGTGACATCGTGAATAATTATTACCTTAGTCCCTTTTATATTATAGGTAAACAAGGTAGAAATATGTGGCGTGTTGAAGAGACACAGCTTCGCAATATCGACGTTCTTTGATTATAAGAGATATATAGTTATTACCTTTTTCTCCTCATTTTCCTTTTTCAATTGACCTTTGACTTCCTCTAGTTCAGCTGTCTTGGCTTTTAATTCTTTATCTCTGTAAATCAAAATTTTCATAGAATAAAACCAAAATATTTTGCAATGATTTAATCAATGAAAAAACTACTTACGTTGCTGGTCCAGTGGGAAGACAGCTGTACCTTCTTGATACTGTACCTACTTTGGACATAACCCAATTTCCCCTTTAGCGGATATCACTTGTTGCTTTCTATAATTCAATCGTCCTCGTGTTTGAGAAATATCTGATCACCTTTGATTAATATGAGATCCATTTTGTTTGCTTGCCATCTGTAACTAAGGGCGAAAGAAAGTTCCTGAAAAATTTACACTAGTTTTAAAAAATTAAGTTAACTGTATATGACCAAAGACTGGAATCAATAGAAGTACTAAATATTGTATAATACAACAAAGAACAAAATGTCATATTACATGATGGAATAGATATCGACCGATTTCTAATCCCACCATTCGTAAGAACTAGTCAACTCTGAACATAAAGGGATATTCTTGTATTCAGTGAAATATATGCGTTATCAACTGATAAAAATAAATTTTCAGACCCCTAACAGTAATCGGAATAATAATATAACTCCAACTCTTCAATATTGAAAGGGACTATTTTAACTGGAAAAAGAACGATAATACAAGAGAAAAAAGGGTCTGAACGATCATTTTCATGTTAGAAACGTCATAAACATTTGGTTACAGTTTTAATTTCAGGCGAACCCAACGTTTAATATTCATTATGAAAAGTTGTAAATCATGTTTTAATCTGAACCAGTAAAATCCATTTTGTCATCCTCACGATTCGAATGTCAAGACAGTTGGAAAAGAGCATTTAGGTATTGGTCCCTGAATATATACATTCAAACGGAATAGAACTGTAGGGAATGCCTGCAATGGCTTTTAATGGAAATTTATAAGATATTTTGTCGTCGCCCCCTACTCCCATTGACATCAGTGTCAAGACTGGGGTGCAGATAAGTTCCCATTGAGCGTCGAGTGTTCTCCCACATGAAAAGTTTTGAAAAATAGAATTAGGGTGCATTCTGACACATATTTTGGGGCAAAAAAGTATAAAAATCATATTTCTGATTTATGAAGTGGTGGTATCCCACTGCCGCGGCCACTGATTAACATTGAATGTGGATGAATAAGATATCATATCTGATCTATTAAAATGCGTTTTTCGATCATTTCCCGAACGAGTTTGTTAATGAATATAATATCTTTAGATAACTCTTAACGATAGGATCCATTACAGCATGAATGGGATATCTACTGTTAAACTGATATGTGCAGTCTTCTAATGAGTTTTACGTTAGTTGTTAAACCCCCAGAAACAGTGAATTATTAGAAAGACTTTTATTACCTCATGTTTTGAATATCGTTTAAATATTTCGATTACCAGTTTTTCTTCTTACCTTTGAACAGCACGTTTATTATCCACAACAGTTTGAGCTAATGTCGAAAAGCTTGTCCTGTGTTTGAGCATTCTATCTTTACATTGAGACTCAAAGCCAGGTATTTCCGATGTTTTCTTGGCTGCTTTCTGCCATATCGCAGCTGTCTTTAACTTCGACATGTTTTGATCGATAGGTTATAATATTAATACTTCTTAATGCTTGGATTGTATACAAATGTCACTTATACTTCATAGATTCATCATTACTTCATTAGACACAAAAAGTAACCTTGAAGAGATTCGATGTGGTATAACTTATACAAACATCATTTAAAACGGTATGTTTTCCTTAAGAAACGCTACATGATATTATGATCATCTAGATGTGAACAATCGTACATTACTTAAAGAACATGTTAAAACGGAGACTTTAAGTCATAATGTTGACAATGCCAATTATTGCTTGCATGGTCATGGTATCGAGCTTTAGACAAGAATCAGATAAATTGGAACGGCACAGAATTGTATATTTCCACAATGAAAGGCAATTGCAACAATTATCAAAAAATACTAAGATATATCCATGATATTTGATATTTCACAGCAATATGCACAAATTATGTTTGATAAGACATGCATTCCATGTAATCCGGTAACTATATGTTTCTACATTAGTTGGTGTTATTATACTGTTAAATACCAACGTCATCGCTTTAAAATGAACACTTTAGATTCATGACAACATGCAACTTTTATCATGTGATGCCTTTTGATGTTTACAATAGAATCTCTTTGTAACTATGGAACTGGCAAATACTGAACACCAGCAAGTTACGCATGAACTATAATTGGAGATTATTTGCCTTATTCTAGTTAAAATAATATCATTGTCACTTCTTTAAATTCACGTTTTAACAATATTCTTCTTAATCCTTTGACACCGTAAGCATAGACAAAATCATATATTCAAACAAATTACAAGTATGCAAAATCAAAAATGATTTTATCCACTTTCAACCATATTTGATATCAACGTCAAAAATTTAACCAAAAATTGGTTTTTAATCATTTCAGAATGTTTCAATGCCTATTGTACGTGAATTCAACACACGTCAATAAAAGAGGTTAAAAATTAATTAAGTTCGCTGTTTCTTTCAGTCGTAAGGCGATCAGTGTGAAAAAGACAACTTCAATAGGCATTCTATTTTCAGTAGCCTACGTATGTTCACTATAAATGCTAATCCTTTTGATGCCTTTTTATACGCCCACATGGAAATGTGAACGTATATTGCGGTCGCCACCGTCCGTCGGTCCGCCCGTGCGTCCATATTTATTGTTTACACAATTGAGGCTACAGCTTTTTTCTGATCTTGATAAAACTTGGTATGCATGTATATAATGATGAGATCTCGGTCAAGTTCGAAATAGGTAACAATCGGATGAAAGGTTTCAGAGTTATTGCCCTTGACTTAGTGAAAACGCATTAAATTTGGCTTGTATGCACGATAAAGGCTGCAATTTTTATCTGATCTTGATGAAACTTAGCATGCTTGTATATATTCATGAGATCTCGGTCAAGGCAATGATCGGATGAACGGTTTCAGAGTTATTGCTTAGTAAAAACGCTTCAAATTTGGCTTGTAGTCATGATACAGGGTGCAGTTTTTATCTGATATCGATGAAACTTGGTATGCATGTATAAATTGATGAGATCAAAAAGTTCAAAAATGGTGAATTAATTCAATGCGTCTAATTTGGCTTGTAGACCTGATAGAGACTACATTTTTTATCCGATCTTGATGATACTTGATACTTGGTATGAGACCTTAGTAAAGCTTGAAATTAGTAACAATCGGGTGATTGGTTTCACATATTAAACCACTACAGACTTTGTTATCATTTCTGACAGCTGATACTGGGCGTATGTTACCTTGCCTGGCAAGCTATCTTTCATAAATCTATTCAAATCAAAATAAACGTCCTTCTTTGCATGTGAAATTCTCGAGCAGATTATAGATTATATATTATAGAATGTGATGTAAATTGAACAGAGCATAACATTATATATATCAATCAATATATAGGACACAGCTTTGAAATGACATTAGCATAAGGATCAAACAGAGCCTTTTTTATTATTAGGATTTTATGATCGCATCGGAAATAGATTCGAATGCCAAGTAATAATTTCGCATGATCATTATTAGGCCCAGGAACACATTCCCTCAATAAAGGTACAAATTAAACATTTACCCCAATGGTAAGGACAAATTAAACCTTTACCCCAATATAGGAACAAATGCAATATTTACTTCAATAGTAGGGACAGATTCAAAATTTACCTCAATAGAAGGGACAAATTAAACAATTACCTCAATAGTAGGGACTCATTAAACATTTACCCCAATGGTAAATACAAATTAAACATTTACCCCAATATAGGAACAGATTCAAAATTTACCTCAATAGAAGGGACAAATTAAACAATTACCTCAATAGTAGGGACTCATTAAACATTTACCCCAATGGTAAGGACAAATTAAACATTTACCCCAATATAGGAACAAATTCAATATTTACTTCAATAGTAGGGACAGATTCAAAATTTACCTCAATAGAAGGGACAAATTTAACATTTACCCCAATAGTAGGGACAAGTTAAACATTAACCTCAATGCTAGGGACTAATTAAACACTTATTTCAATAGTAGAGGGAAAAGTTAAACAGTTATCTCAATGCTGAGGACTAATTAAACATTTATCTCAAAAGTAGGGACATATAGATATCTATCTGAAACAATGTAGAATATGTTTTGTTAGAAAAGAGTACTTCTATTTGTTACCTTAACGTGATAATTTGTTGAAATTCTTCCTCGAGTAGAGTTCTTTTACTAACTTTTCTTTTAAAGACTTGGAGAACTTCATCTTCTACTTTTTTATCCATTACGAGTTGTTAAATTTTTATTTGATCAAGATCGTCCATTATCTCTAAATTGAATACACTCGAGACCTACGCTCGTATAGGATAGCCTGTGAATAAACACGCGTAACTAGCTACCATTAAATGGCGCCTGCATGACATTAATTACAATGGTTATTCCTGGCACGATACTAATTAAAACAAATCAAAGATTCGATTCCGTGACAAAGTAAAATGCTTCCTAAAGGTATTGAAGTAGGAATATTTAGATCTTGACCTGTTTAATTATTTAGATATAAACAAGAGGTCATTAACATTCGTGTATTCTATCGGTTTTAACACAGAAAGTAATACATACAAAACAGTATATCTCTATATGGCATCCGTTTAAATGTTTGTTCCGAATCTTTTCAACACATTAAGCTTGTACATAGGTTAAATGGATGATCTGCTTACATGACGTATGGGTCGTTTGAATTGATATAAAGCACAAAGATTATCTTAAAAGACTACGTATATTTGTTTTATTTTATCGTCTTATTATTTACTTATATAGTTCAATGGGTTTAAAGAGTGTCTCTACGGGGGGAATTTCAAAGTACAGTATTTTTGCGGAGGTGTCTTTCATGGAGCGTCTGAGAGGGTTTTCCCAATAAATTATCTGAAAACTTGAATTGATTTTGGTGCATTTGGACATATATTTTGGGACAAAAAAATCATATTTTTAAATTTGTTAAAAATAAAGTGGGGGTATAATCGGGGGTGCAAGCCATTTTTCTAGGGGAGCAAATGCCCCCTCTGTACCCTCACTTTAGCAAAGTTTTTTTCGTTATTCCCTTTAAAAAATATCAAATAAAATATACCTTGTCGATTTTCTAGGATTAAGTAATCTGCTTGCTACATCAGAGCTAAATCCGGCTACTTTATCTTTACCAGAATCATATTTCCTGCTGGATGCAATACTGACGTCATCACCACCACCAAATTCACTGGTACAATCTGATGAACAACGTCTAGTGGAAAATAAGAAAGATGAATATTGTCTTATACTGTGATCCGAATTCGATTGATATTAAATGATTCCTTAAAAAAGCTTTCTATATGATTCGCTTACCAGCTTGTTAAAGCCAAATTTGTGCAAATTATTGAAAGGTTGTTCTAAGAACTAATAGTATTGTAGCTTCACTTCGCGACATTCAAACTTTGTGCAAGGTCTCTATACATTGACATAATGGAATTTGAACGCCACCACAATTCTGATACCAAATAAAACTTTTCAGGAAGTTGAGAAAATTTCGAATTGTACTGATGCTATAATATAGAATACAATAAAATATATAAAATGTATGACACATAAAAATGATAAGTGAATAAGTCATTTCTTACCTCACATGGGTCATCGTTATATTTCGATCTCCAATATTTGACTCTTACTGGTAAGTTATGAGTGGAAACTACTTTTATTTTTATTTATACAAGGGTCAGTTCGGTTAACAAATATTTTATAAAGTGACAGAATGGTTCATACTACTAATACTGAATACTGGGGTTTATTCATAACAATAGCCCTAATATGTACTAAATGTTTAACAATTGTTCGTATTCACCTTAACATGAAACAGGAACATTGATTGTTTATGGATCTCTGTCAACCTCTGAATGACCATTATGTTATTTACGAATAAATCATTACAGTTTGAGCCAGAAATAATCAGCCCTAACCCTTATATATATCAACATTTTCATTTGATAATATATTTTCGTTTTAAACGTTGAATACTGTATAAAATTACCATATAGCCAGACTTGATTGTTCGAAGGGGCAATGGTGTATGGTGTTTTGTTGCAGTAATGGAACTGGTGGGTTGTCACAAATTTCGATATGTATAAATACAAAAATTCTTCTTGTTCTTTACGTCAGTTATAAAATAAATCCCTTGGATTTTTTTTCAACGCATGCAATTTATTCAAAATAGTACAAACACATGACATTTCATATAAGGCCTTTTATATCTCGAATAATTCAGGTGTAACAGAGAGCCAATATGACTATTAGGTGGTGTTTTATTATCCACTGTTAGTGTCATACTGGAAATTAAGGAAAGATACCAAATGATCTAACGCGAGTTTAGCTTCCTTAAACTGTAAAAGACATTTGTGTGCGAAATGAAAGAAACCATGGAAACCCTTAAAATAATGGCGTAGTTTGACCTTTACCCCTGATCTTTGTAATCTATCAGAATACATAATAGCTTCATCTCTTAACACGTCATACTGAGATGTAATAATATAAGCATTTGGAACTCCTGATACATCAGAAGCAAACATAGGACACAGTCGATAGTCTTTAACGAGTGAATCAAACACAACTGATATCCTTTCAGATTGTTGTTTAGGACGGACAGTTTTTCTCCGAGTTATGTTTAAATGCTTTGGAATACGTTCCTTGCTGTTGATTAAACTCCAATATTTTGAATGGAGTTTCAAAGAAATGTGTTTATTTTGTAATAATATGGGTTTAAAGTCCAAGGACATTCCAGCATATCTTAACCAAGCTGCTGCTGACTTCTCCGGTGACGTTAACCCTGCAAGGATATCGTTATTATCTATATAAGATGGCGTTTTAAAGTTCATCATCTGTAAGGCAGGATTAATAAGTAACTGTAGTCTAATGTTATCTTTTAATGTGATAGCAACGGCAGCTGCCAGATTTCCACCAGAACCATCACCAGCTACTGAGATAGAATCGGGTTTGATGTTAAAATTAGTATGATTATAGATCACATATTCTGTAACTGCTAAACAGTCTTCATATGCAGCTGGGAATACATCTTGTGGGGCTTTTCTGTAGCTGAAAAAATAAAAGCAATATGATACAGCAAAACTTCCAACATTACCTGCATGGACACTCGAGACATAGAGGGCGTACCAAAATTCATGAAGATAGCTTGCCAGGCAAGGTAATATACGCCCATTGGCAGCTTTGATTTTAAATAAAAATATTTGGCAGTACAGTAACAATTAGCAGTATGAAATATTCAACCTTCAGAAATACGCTTCTTTTGTACTTTTTGAGGCGATACTGAATAACATTACCAAGTTTCATCAAAATCTGTCAAGAATTATGCCCTCTAGAGTGTTTACAGGCTAAAACTTGAACGCGTTTTTAAGAACAAGGGCAAAAATATTTTTCGATTTTTCTGATTATCGCTAGGGTTCATCTTTGGGTGATTTTGTCAAAATCCATCAAGAATTGTGCCTTCTAGAGTGTTTAGGTGCTACAAATTTAACGCCTTTTAAAGAACACGGGCAATAACTGATACCAATTATTTTTTTATTTTTCCCATAGGGTTCATCCTTAGGTGACAACAAACACTCACACCAGCAACTAAAATCATACTAATGACTAACTAATTTTCACATAATCAATAGACTTATCTATTGCTCTGTGACCTAGGCCAGTGCTTTCACTGAGACTCGTCTCAATACACCCTAACACCAGGTTTCGTCAAAATCTGTCAATAATTGAACCTTCTAGAGCCAAAAATTGAACGCGGTTTTTTCATGAACAAGGGCAATAGCTCATACTAATTATTTTTAGATTATTCTGATTTTCCATAGGGTTCATCCTTGGGTGATTACTAACACTCATACCAAGTTTCATTTAAATCCGTCAAAATTTGTGCCTTCTGGAATTTTTATAACTAACATTTGAACGCGTTTTCGCGTGATTACTAACAACCATACCAAGTTTCGTCGAAATCAGTCAAGAATCGTGCCTTGTAGAGTTTTTACGAGCAATTGTGGACAGGCCGACGAATGGACGGACATGGGTGACGACAATATAGGCCCCCTATTTCATGTGGGCGTACAAAAATAATAACATGTATTAATGAAAACAAAATCCTTGGATGACAATTGGTAGGCCTATACGATTTGATCCTAAAATGCATCATAAACTACCACCGACGAAAAGGGCACCATTAGTATACCCATGTAATTTGCTTTAATCACACTTACTCCACCGCTATTACAATATGATTTGTTTTATTGGCAAAATTTCTCAGAGCTGCATTGTATGTACCTGGAATCAAGATGTAAATATATCAAAGGCTGGAAAATGGATAAAGACGACAATATATAGCCACTTACATTTGTCGCAATACCCGTATAAAAAACGAGCAACAAAAGTGAATTTCAGATTCTACGTGCAATCAATGGGTAACTTATAGGTAGTATCGTCAACAAATTGATAATATATGCATACACTGCTGAATTTCTACTATATAACAATGATGTATGACTGACTTATAATTACCAACAGAAAACCAGGTCCAACCACCACCGTGAAAGAAGACAAATACCGGAAGTGGTTTAGTTTGACGTGATGGCGTATAAATATGGACTGGAACACCATTCAAAACAGTTTCTGTAATCTGAAATTAGAAAAAGATCTTTCTTGTCTGCAAATTTTCTCTGCCTATTCGGACATTGGAATGGAATTGTTTAAATCTAATCTGAAATGATTCCTTTAACATAGTGTCGAAAACAATAACATAAACTTTACCTCTATGTTGTAGTCAATATAAGCTACAGGATTAGTCAACAGAGCCAATACTAAATCAACAATTATCTTCAATGGTTTAGATGCTGGGCTTATTCTTAAATATTCAAATATTCCCTCCTGAAATACAAAAGATAGGTTCAAATAAATAAAATCAGATAAAGTAGAGCAACACAGTACTATTTACAACATATTATCAACTGCTTCTATTTTACTTAAAATAGTTCAGAACAGTTCATTTTTAAAGGGATACTACGTCTTAAAATAAACATAAAATTTTAAATTTTAAACTTTGCCAATAAGAGCATCAGCAGTAGATATACCTGGTGTAAAAAATAAGATAGCATATAATCCGATAAATCCAAAAAACTTAATATAAATGCAATTAACTATTGAAACTAAAGAATTATTACTTAGTTTTATGAATTTTCCAATTTTCTAGATTTTACAGGGATTCTGTTGTAACTTTATGACACCAGGTAAGCTAACTGATGAATATATACTCATATTGACCATTCTTGAGAATGAAATTTTATGCTCATTCTAAGACGTAGTAGGCTATCACTTTAAGTAAGATTGAGCCCATTTGTATATATAAATGGATTGGAACTCATTTGTATATAATTTGATTAGAACCCATTTTTAATTAATTGGAATTGGACCCATTTACTTAATTAGAATTGGACCTATTTTTACTTAATTAAATGGGGCCTATTTTTAAATTTTCATATTCGAACCCAAATGAAACAATTTTTAATTAATTAGAATGGGACTTATTTTCAATTAATTAGAACAGAACTAAAATCATTTAGAATGGAACCCATTTTAATCAGTTAAAATTGGACTCATTTCTTAATCAATTAGAATGGGACCCATTTTTCATTATTAGAATGGACATTTTTTATTGATTAATTTTAAATTAATATTAATTAGAACAAAACACATTTTTACGAATCATTTCTACTTAAGTAGACTTAAACCATTTAAAAAAAACAGAATGGAAAATATTACTAATTAAGTCAGATGGAACACATTTCTAATTAAGTCTGATGGAACATATTTCTAATTAAGTCAGATGGAATATATTTCTAATTAAGTCAGATGGAACATATTTCTAATTAAGTCACATGGAACATATTTCTAATTAAGATGGAACATATTTCTAATTAAGTCAGATGGAACATATTTCTAATTAAGTCAGATGGAATATATTTCTAATTAAGTAAGATGGAACATATTTGTAATTAAGTAAGATGGAACACATTTCTAATTAAGTCTGATGGAACATATTTCTACTTAAGTAAGATGGAACATATTTCTAATTAAGTCAGATGGAACATATTTCTAATTAAGTCTGATGGAACATATTTCTAATTAAGTAAGATGGAATACATTTCTAATTAAGTCTGATGGAACATATTTATAATTAAGTCAGATGGAATATATTTCTAATTAAGTCAGATGGAACACATTTCTAATTAAGTAAGATGGAAAATATTTCTAATTAAGTCAGATGGAACATATTTCTAATTAAGTCAGATGGAACATATTTCTAATTAAGTCAGATTGAACATATCTATCTTACTCAAGTACAGTTCATATTAACTCATTTCTATCTTACTCAAGAACAGTTCCTATTAACTCAATTCTATTTTACTCAAGAACAGTTCATATTAACTCAATTTTATCTTACTTAAGCACAGTTCATATTAACTCAATTCTATTTTACTCAAGAACAGTTCATATTAACTTGTTTCTATCTTACTCAAGAACAGTCCATATCAACTCATTTCTATCTTACTCAAGTATAGTTCATATTAACTCATTTCTATCTTACTTAAGAACAGTTCATATTAACTCATTTCTATCTTACTCAAGAACAGTCCATATTAACTCATTTCTATCTTACTCAATAACAGTTCATATTAACTCATTTCTATCTTACTCAATAACAGTTCATATTAACTCATTTCTATCTTACTCCAGCACAGTCCATATTAACTCATTTCTATCTTACACAAATACAGTTCACATTAACTCATTTCTATCTTACTCAAGAATAGTTCATATAAACTTCATTCTATCTTACAAAAGTCTCAAATAGGTTTCAAATATGTATTTCTATCTCACTCAAGCATAGTTTACATTAACTCATTTGTATCTTACTCATGTACTATTCTTATCGACTCATTTCTATCTTACAAAAATCTCAAGTATTGTTCATATCAACTCATTTCTTTCTCCTCGCTTATAGTTCACATTTCGTTTAAAAACAGTCTATACTGTCGAGCAGTTTTCAATGTTATGCGATGAATATCTATTGACTAGGCACTGATTAAACACCCTTGTCTATTTACAGTTCTTTTTGACGTTTACGATTGTCTATTAACAAGATGCTCCGAGATTTACATGAAAGTTCATTGAAAGGCCTAAATAGCTTCCTGAAGATTTCTATTCAACAGATCTGTTAAGGTCTTACATGGCTGCCCATTAACAGTTGTATGTGACATGAATGCAGCCTAAACAGTTCAGGTTTGACATTGTGATCGACATAAAAATCTATCAAAGCGGTTGTGTGGCTGGCATTGTCTTTAGTACTTACCAAAAATCTCGTGATTCTTCCAAGTTCATCAATAAGTTTGAGTTTTTGTGGCTGGTCTATATCCGGTGGCACTGGTCTGTGGATTAAACCATACATTCTGTATGCTATCAATAATATACTTATTGATAAAATAACCAAAAACGTCCTTGTACACACCATTCTCTTTTCTCTGAAATTTGTATATATTATCGAGAGAAAAACTAATTAAGGAGGAGCATATTTGACTTTAATTTCGCTTCAAAATCAGATTAAATAGTTCAATAAGTTACCTTCTTTTTATAGGTCTTGTATACAGCAATACATGGTTTACTGAAAACTGTGTGATGCTATATCTTATCGTACAAGTATCGGTAAGATTTGGTCCAATTGTTTAAACTGGTGTCCAAGGTACACTTTGTACTGATAGCATATAACATTTTATTTTGACATCATATCAAATCAAATGCGCTCTTGAATACACATGTACACTATTTTATAACATTTCAAACAATTTTTTTGTTTGTTTAATTATTCATATCTTCTATCTAAAGTATCCTTTTCCCATAATGTTATTTTATTTATTTAAGCAAATCCAAAATAGGAAATGAACTTCGTTCTCTGTATAATATCCCTTGTTTATTTATACATATTTATATACATGTATGGTTCAATTTTACGTTGTACACGATCATTACGCACAATACATTAATTTATTTGAATTTAGTTTATAAAACGCTTACAGGAAATATGAACTGTAGGTCATTTACATATCGTATCCTCGCAATTAAATGGTCATTTTAACAATAGGATTCAGCTGTCAACTGACTTTCTAAGGCCTACGTTTACTTCTCTTTTCACTTTTATTCCTCAGTTAGCTTCACATTTAGGATCACTGTCATTTAGGCACAAATATGTTGAGCACGTCAGTTATAGACACGTACTTCAGGCACACGTTATATTGTGCCTAATATTAGTGTGACTAAAAAGCGTCTGCCTCAGTGAATATGTGCTTAACTAAAGGTGTGACTACATATTATTGTCTATATCATTATGATCTGTGCCCAAATGAACGTGTGCCTAAAGTACCGTGTCTAACGGCAGTGGTTATTTACCACTGGCGTGGTAAGCGAGGTAAATAGTCAGAAGTACCCCTACAGCTATTTACCACGGCGTGGTAACTTGTTAAATTAGGCCAATGTCACCATGTTAGTCTATGGAGACAAAACGTGGTAACTAAATTTTACCACGTTTTTGTTTCTTTGGTGGATTTCATCCGATTTTTTTTCAAATTTTAAAAAATCACACTTTTTAGGTTTCAAAAATATAAATATTGTGAACATTTCACATTGTTAACACACTAAAATAAGCATTTTAATATCTCTAGCGAAGAAAAATATCCGCCATATTTAATATCGGTGATTATGGTTTTCGGGCATTTTGGATGCTAAATTTCACAGTCTAAAAATTTCTGCAATCGCTATGTGATGTGAACCATAAGGAATGCGTGTTTATGATCATACTTCGGTATTGCGTGCATTTCCAGCTGTCTATTAGTCTGCAATTCGTTTATATATTCATTTTAAAGCTATGCTTTTGACAGACTTTTATTGAATTTTTAATTTCCAAGCTATAATACTGTATATTCCTGGTTCCCAGGCTATTGTAGGAGAAGAGTTTCAGGATTTCTGGTGCCCTTCAACACGACGAACCCAAGCGAACCCCGACACTTTAGTTATCAAAACTAAAGATATAAATAGACTCGGCTGATGATATGCGTAGGATTTGTCGACACTGTTCCTATATTTGAGCTATTGGTGCAAGGAAAACCACAAAGCCCAATCCTACTGAACATCTAATTTCTTACTTGATTAGTATAGTATCATAGAAGTGATTATTATGAATGAAAAATCAATAAAATTATAAATTTACAATGTTTTGATTGTTATGAGGCATTGCTCTTGTCTTTCGAAATGCGTTCAGTCTGTAGCTTGTAAATACTCGAGAACCTTTCACCAGCCCTATGAAAATAAAACAATTTAAGAAATATTTGATATGAGTTATTGCCCTTGTTCTTGGAAACGTGTAAAATGCACAATTTTGACAAAACTGGTAAAATTGTTTATTATCAACAAACGATGAACTCTATCACAATATAACTTGTTCTTTAGCTAGTAAACACTGAAGAAGGCACAATTATTGATAAATTTAGATAAATTTAGATAAAACTTCATAATAATCAAGTAGGAACCTCATTAAAGTGTTGAAAAATATCTTAGACTCGACCGACTCACTCTTTTGGGCTGTTTGTTTCCAGATGTCAGAAAAAAAATACAGATATTGATACTGTTTGATTGTAGCATGTAGTAAAGGTTAGTAATGATACAGATGTTGATTCTGTTTGACTTTAGTATACAGTAGTAGAGGTCAGTAATGATACAGATATTGACGTGTTTGAGTGTAGTGTGTAGTCGAGGTCAGTAATAATACATATATTGATAGTGCCTGTCTGCAGTATGTTCTCTAGGTCAGTAATAATACAGATAGTGATAGTGTCTGACTGTAGTATGTAGTATAGGTCAGTAATAATACAAATATTGATAGTATCTGACTGTAGTATGTAGTCTAGGTCAGTAATGATACAGTAATGATATTGGTAGTGTCTGACTGTAGCATGTAGTCTAGGTCAGTAATGATACGGCTATTGATAGTGTTGACTGTAGTATAATGTCTAGGTTAGTAATGATACAGATATTGATAGTGTATGATTGTAGTGTGTAGTCTAGGTCAGTAATGATACAGATATTGATAGTGTTTGATTGCAGTATGTTGTCTAGGTTAGTAATGATACAGATATTAGTACTGCTTGACTGTATTATGTAGTAGAGGTTAGTAAGGATACAGATATTGATACTATTATAATAGAAGTATGTAGTCTAGGTTAGTAATGATACAGATATTGATAGTGTTTGATTGTATGTTGTCTAGGTTAGTAATGATACAGATATTGACAGTGTTTGACTGTAGTTTGTAGTAGAGGTCAGTAATGATACAGATATTGATAGTGTTTGATTATAGTATGTAGTAGAGGTTAGTAATAATACAGATATTGATAGTGTATTGTATACTACAATCGACCACTACCAATATCTGTATTATTACTGATCTCTACTACATTCTACAGTCAAACAGAAACAACATCTGTATTATTACTGACCTCTAATTCACATGTGAGTTTGAGGCTCAAATTTGGACGGTGACCTGTGAACACTATTACTGATTAGCTAAAACAATCCCGTTTCTGAGACTAAAGTATGATTGGTCAAAAAGTTGGCGTAACTGTCCCTTTTAAAAAATTATTTGTCCTGGTCGCAAAAAAATTGTTCCATGCTGCATGAATCGAGTTGAAAAGTGAGCCATGTTTCCACTTTCTTGAGAACTTTAAGTAGTTTTCACAATTTTCACATAATTCATTTTTTTGTTTCGAAGTTCATTTTAATTCTGGACACTAAGAAAAATAGAATCCTTTAGAGAAACAACATTGTGTCGGTGAAGGCAAGTTTCTGGACGACAAATTGGAAGAGGTTTGAATGAAAGACTAACAAGTCAGTTTTTAGTCACATGATAGCGGACGGGTCCTTTTTAAATTTATAAGTGACCAAGTTTAAAAATTAAACACATATTTAAACATTTTGTCCAAATTTTGTGGATCATGGGTTATTGTGTCATAAAATATTGTGGAGCGAACGGACCCAGGGCGAACGATCTAGGGGCAAACATGATAAAGACCGAAAATGTATAGGGGCGAACGCGTTTAACCTAGGCCTGCGCTTTTATGGGATTTTTATTCTCATATCACCCTAATATCCATAGGACACAACATTACAATTTTTGTGGAAATATACATTAGGTCTACTTACTCAGTGGCGTAGCCAGGATTTCATTGACGGGAGTGAGGGGCACATTTACCCTCTTTTTGGCTTTCCGAGGGAACTACCCTCTAAATACGCCACTGTAGTAACTTGTAAAAACGCAGTAATATTAGGAGAAACATTGCATAAAATGCAGGAATTTATTTTCAAAACTTATTCTCACACAAAATACCCTTACGATCGTTTGAGGAAGTTTACTCCTCAATTGATTTTGAATAGATATACTTGTAATAAGCCTGCTTTCCAATTCATTCAGAAGGTTAAAAGTAAATTTGGACTAATTTGTAATTAAAATCTATTGCCGAAAGAACAAATGAATGTACACCAAATTTCATACAACGCGGAAATTTTTAGATAGGTTTGAATTGAGAAGTATAAATCCTTGAACCATGAACTCTTCACAATTGGCCTTGACATTTATTTGTAAACAAACACGACATTTTTTTTCAAAAAGCGAATTTTTGATGAAAATGATGATTATTTGATTGCTAAATTGTTATTTTATATATTTAGGTAGTTTTAAGCAATTTTTTCCGAAAAGAATATCAAATCATGACTAATTTTATTTACCACGCCGTGGTAAATAGCTGTAAGGGTACTTATGGCTATTTACCACGCCAGTAGTAAATAGCCACTGCCGTGTCTAACTGACTTGTGCTTAAAATATTTATGTCCATTCGACTGCTAACCTCACATTTAACTCCCTTCAAAATAGAAAACTCGGCTCATGTCGTATGTGTCCAGTGTATCGAAAATAAACTTCCCGTTGTTAACGTGCAGCCGGGAAATATCACAACCTTCGGGGCTTGTCATGGGATTTTTAATTAGCATTAGCATTAGCGGGTAATGATGTTGAGATCAGTTGGGTCAGATGATGACGGCGACTTTGGCAATTGGGGTGACCAATGCACCAAGAGCAGAGTCCAACACACGACCAACTGATCACTCACATTGTGCTAATAGATGAAATCAAACTAGTTATCACTACCCACTGAACTATCCCCGTCCCACTGTCGTAGAAATTGACTATCCAACTCACTACCCACTGAACTATCCCAGTCCCACTGTCGTAGAAAATGACCATCCAACTCACTACCCACTGAACTATCCCAGTCCCACTGTCGTAGAAAATGACAATCCAACTCACTACCTACAGAACTATTCCCGTCTCACTGTCCTAGCAAATGACCATCCAACTCACTACCCACTGAACTATCCCAGTCCCACTGTCGTAGCAATTGACAATCCGATTCACTACTATATGAATTATCCCAGTCTTACGTACTGTCCTAGCAAATGTCAATCCAACTCACCACAGTCTGAGCATTTCCATTGTCACTGCCCCGGCAGATGACTATCCAACTCACTATCTATTCCTCTTTCCTATCAGATGACAATGTAACCAAATACTGGCTGAGCTATTCCAGTTCCACTGTACTAGCAGATGACAAATCACTTCTGACTGAGCAATCCTATATGTTTTGATCGCCAACTTATTTAGGTTCTCTGAAATCTAACCGATCAAAGCTGTCACAAGTTAAATTTTTTTTTTTTTCTTTTTTTTTTTTAATTAAAATTAATAACATAACATACATTTGTACAATTAAGATACATAATTGTTACATACAAAGGTTATTCTTCTGACGTTATTTCTAGTCTATTAGCATAGTGCACAAACCAATTCCCGTTTTCTGGCCTGAGCTCTATTTCAAATGTAGGGCCTACCCGTTACACTTTTCAGGATAAAATTTAAAATACGACGCCCGGCTTCATAAACGTGCATTTTCTTGAGTCATCACAGGTCTGTACTATCAGATATCATATCAATGTCAATTGTCCAATCAAAAGAAATTTATTTTCCCTGGAATATATCGTGACCTATTTTAAAAAAAAACCTGTTACCGGTTACCTCCCTTAAACATTATTTTTGTTATGTTTGCCGCCAAAATTGACCCCAACATGATTTGATCCGCTTGATCTTTAAAATTGTTCGGCCCAGTCGTCTTCTTACATTAAAGAAGGGTTGTTTGTAATACATTTTAGTATGCTCTTTGTCCTTCTGATCTACTATGACCAATTTGGACCTATTTGATATATCTTTTGGTCATTGTCACAGTTCTGTTTAAATCATATTTGTGCAGATGCAATGTAGTCTGAACTAGTTGCTAGTACCAAAACAATTTTTTTAACTTTGACGAAATTCGGTGTTGAATCCTTATATCCAAGAAAATAGGTTACACCACTGTAATTGACATTGGTTGTGTGGTCTAAACCAACTTCAGTTACTAACAAGTTTAAATTACTATTTTCAACTCTCTTCCCCCTTTTGTTGTGTATGAATGTCAGGTTGTATTCAAACAGTAATATCTGTTCTGTTCATAGGCTACTTAATTTATTACTCCACAGTAATTTAACAGTAACATTTCAAAAAATTAATATGTTTAGGCTTTTTTATTTTCATTTTTTTTTATATTTACATATTATAGAATGTACAAAAAACAAAGAGACAAAACAAACATTGTATGATTTTAAGCAGTAATTTGTATGGTTGATGGATTTCTTGGAATAATTAATAGATTTAAAAATAATATTGTCATCTTAGTATTTGATTTACTAGCAGATAAAGCTTCATTTGAGCAAAATGATTTTCTGTATAATAATAAAGTCAAGATTACCTCTAAAAAAATTAAAATACATGATTGGAAATCCACATCTACAGAAACGTCTCTCTCAATCAATATATAACAATTTTAAGGATTTAACACATTCACACAACAAATATTATTTACACTAACGTTTCTCTTTCATACTCTCACTACATTATAACAATACCCACCACATAGTATATACCTTCATTTACTTATCAAATTACTGAGGTGAACTGGCCAAATTCCGAGTTCTGATATGATAAAACACATGAGAAGATTCTATTTTAATCTCACACATTAAATATTTAGAATTTGTAAAATGAAGGTATACGCTTTTTGTGTAGCATTGTGGGTAAAAAAAAAACACCATATCCCTGGTTTATAATATGAAATGAACACTAAAACAGTTTAAAGCATCCACAGTTAGTATAAGTCACTGGCACACACAAAGACATTTTACTGATTTCCTAATTGATTTCCTTGTCCCCAATCATGTCTACCTCCTCCTCCCCTATTATTATCTTGATTTCTTCTACTGGAAGGAGCCTGACCAAAACCTCCCATTCCACCTCTTCTGTTAGGAAAGTATTTATATCTACAAAATAAAATGATAGTAGTTTAAATAAATTTAATCTTTATCTATTTAGAATTTCAGCATAATATAATAAAAAGTGAAGCTAGAGTTGCTTAAGTACATGCCAACATGGCGTCATCCATTGCTAGTTTGAAACGGACAATATTCCCCCTCCCCCTTAATTTGTGCATTTGGAGCTATTCACACTCATTTTCAGAGTAAAGGATAGCAATTAAAAGCAGCTACATTCTGCAGAATCGCTATCATTAAACATTAGGTTGCTATGGAAATGATTGGTTGAATTAATTGAATAAAATACCTTTTGTAGTATTTACTGTTAGATGTTGATGAATAATAATCATAAAAATTTAAATAAAACTTACAGAAAAGACGGTACATTGATCATTCTGTTGCCACCAAAATCTTGTGGATATTTAAACATTAGGAAGAAATAGAGATGTCCAACAACAATTCCTAATAATTCCTGCAAACCTCTGAATATACAATAATAAATCCAATGAAATGAATAGTAATAATATAAATATAGAATTCTTGTAGCAGACAAAAAGAGAAATGTCTGTTATTCATATATCGATTCCAATATTTTTATTTATTTTGTTCACAAGGTTATCTTCTCCTGATATTTTGGGGTATTCAAAATTTGAACGTTTTGTTGATATAGTCTTTGACACCAAGTCATCTTCTGTTGCGTAGATGAAATGGAAAAGATGATTAGGTCTACTGTATACACTTGACGTCATCAACGCATCGATAATAATGGATACACTTGGATTTGAAGGCTCAAATTTTGACGGTAAGTTGTGAACATAATTACTGATTAGTTCAGCAGAACAGTTCCCATTTATGAGCCCAAGGTATAATTTACTCCCGGAAATGCCACACCTGTCCCTTTAAATAACTATGCTTACCCTTGTCCAATAACCATATTAAAAGCTAGTAAAACCCATGGTAAATACATAGCCTGAAAAACAAAATTAAAAATAAAACATTGAATGCATTTTTGGTTAGTGGAAAGAATTGTTTAAAATAAAAAGAAACAAATAGTCAAATAAAATAAGTACACATTAGAACTTCAGTAATAAAATACTTACCTTAAATCTTGTTCCAAACCAGAATGATACTATTTGATCTTTATTTAGTTGACACCATACATACAATACACTTAATATCATAGGATCCATTAATAACTATAATAATAACATTATTAATTATTAACTCAAAACCTTTGGACACATGCAACTTGTCAGTTTGAAGATAAAAAAAGCACTGATGTAATGTCATAAATATATTAAAAATATTTTAAAATATCTCATTGATTCAGTCAATACTTTAGACTATAACAACTAAGTAAATACCGGTACCCATATAGATGAGATTCTCTGCTATGATATTACAATAACCATAGTACCGTATCGATACATAAAATTGATGTTCACTTACCATTAAATCTGTAGCAAAACCAAGAATCTATTCAAACATTAAGGAATATAAAAATAAAAGGAAACAGAATTTCATTACATGTCGTAGGCTACATAACATAGAACACAGAATTACGCCTAAGGTTTAATCATTCTAAAGGATACAACAAGACAAATCCAGTTAAAAAATAACATAAATATATAATCAGCAGGTCTACCATCAAATATACCTGAAATAAAAGTACAGTAAATAGACTGCGTTCATGCGTTGAATCCAGAACGAGGCTCATAAAACAAATAAACAAAGGTAACATGGTGTAACTGCAGTGAAAACCCCACCTTGATGTTTCTTAGAGCCTCCTCCTTCTCCAGTCCAAGTAACTCAAAACTTATCATATTTACATCATAAAAATCGGAGTTGATTAAGCTATTATCATACTTTCAGATGAAGTTTACAATCACACATTTTTTAGATAGGGCAGTTTTAAGCCTATTTTCTCACTATTGGACGTGTGTTCAGTGACGTCACATAGGCTGTTCATTCATATGACGTCGCCATCTTATTAATGGTAGATTGAAACATCTGTCTGTCTTCCAACCTCTGATAGCTATTTGGACAGATGTCAGCTGGTGTGGAAATAATAAGCTCTGGGGTGCAGGAGTTTTAAACCTATTTAGATAATTGGATCTGCAAAACCCAGGTATATTTGGAAAGATGAATATTATTGTAGTTCAGTCATACCATCATTTTCTCCCTACACCAATTCCATATCCACCAGAGGCATGAATAGAAGCAGATGTTTTGGACTATATTAATGGATGATGTAATGTGAGTTATGAACCTTGCTTTTAGTTTCTCAAAAACATGAATAAGGTCTATGGTTAATCACTGGCTCATTGGTTAATGAGTGTACATCAAAAATTAGGTTAGCACAATAGTCTCTTAAACCTTACAATAGCTTCTTTATGACAAAAGAATTTTATAATTCAAGAATTAATAAGAAATGTAGTTTAATATTTGCAAGAGTAGCTAAGTAGTACAAAATCATAATCTTACCAGTTTCTAATCTTGTTGAATAAGAATATAGAAAATATAAATTTATCAAGTAATGAAACCCTTTAGGTCCAGCAATAGGGTAATACAGTACAGCTGTCAATGGCCTCCAAAACTGTAAAAAATAAAATCAATAATATGACCATACCTTCGTATAGTACAGTCAAGTCACCTAATTTCGTGCTAACCTATTTTTCATGCATTTCCGGAAATGATTCATAATTTACATGTACGCATTTGATTTTTTTTGATAAACATGGGTTATCTGTACAATGTCGGCTAGTAGAATGAATCCAGTAGTTTCAAGTAGTTTCGTGTCAGCAGAAAACATCTATGGAACACAATGTGGGCCATATTCTTATGTTGTTTTTGTAAATCATGGTTATTTGAAGGATAAATACTAACAGAAGTTTATTATACCCCTGGGTATCCATACAACCTGTTTTTCTCGACTTATTTATAAATCAAACATTGTACACGAAAATAGGTGACGCATTTTGCTGCCGTTGTCGAGTTGCTTACTCATGAAATATGGGTCAAAGTGAGTGATTCATAAAGAAAATCGAAACAAACCAATTTTAAATATTTTTCAGAATATCTGAGAAATAATCTAAGACATAAAAAAAAAATTTCTGTTTTTTTTAACTTTGACAAAATGCATTGTTGAATCCTTATATGCACGAAAATAGGTTACACCACTGTGTGTAATACTTAAAATACCGGTAGTCAAAATATTTATAATTTACACGTTTGTTAAGTTGACTTATAAAATACCTGGGTATCTTGCTTATTATCATATCTTTAAAAATATGAAAATAAGAATCATTACCTGAAATTTATATATGAAAGATTGGAAATGTAAAATCATCCACATAGGAGAAAACAAGCCGATTCTGCCAGCAAGTGGCAAAACAATGGAACCGGTAAACCAATATTTGGTAATTGGTGGTATACTTCGGAACCAATCTCCAATATCATTTGATGCCATTTTGACAGTAGTCAGAGTGAGGTCTCTTGCAGTAAATGAATGGTTATTAACTTCAGATATTATGAAATAATTCAGGTTTCTTCAAATTGACGTGGCTTCCACAAATTCATTCCTCAGACCGGAAGTTTTGGTTTTGTACAAATTGTAGAGAAACTATAACGATGAAACGAAATTCTAATGAAAAATAGTCTATCACAGATAGCAACTTTAGGCAAAGTTTTGCAAATAAGTTATGAGAAATTTTTATGTTCTAAATTTAGTTCTAATTAAATTGTTTTTGAAATTTTCGGTTTTTGTTTGTTTTCGTGTTCTTTACATTTTTAGTTAACCCTTCTTCATAAACAAGAGGGAGGGGTAAATTATTAATTTGGATTAAGCACCAGGACCTATTTACTTTAGGTAGCTTTGCGGCCTTTGCGTATCATAAGATACTGCCACTGGCATATTTGTAACTCCCTCCTTACAACTAAACTACAAGTACCTCATCTCTGCTCTGTGTCAAGATGTCATCTCTCTGAGCACTGCATTGTCCATCCAGGCGTCCTCTGATATAATTTTGTTACGGTCAAAAATATTGTCAATTCACAAAACTTGGAGATAAATTTTAATTGGTACTTTGATCTAAGCACACTTAGACTCCATGGAAATATAGGAACAAACTTACTGTGCATTCCCTTCCCTTCCATTCAAAAAAATTCTGACTGCCGGATCTAGTGAAACATTGTCTATTTAAGCCCAACGCAGACGAGGAACGTTTCTGTCGACAAACAAAAACATCCAACAAATATATTTGTTTTCCGTTATCTGCAGACGACAAACAACATTCCACAGACGACAAACATTAACTCGAACAATACGCCAGTGCCATGGAAAATCACATGACCTCAAAATGGCGACGTCTAGAAGAAAATGTAAAATTGCGTTATTGAAAAATATCTCCCTTTATTGAAAGTCTAAAACTTTTAAGTTTATATCGATGTTGGCACAGAATACATTACAGTCACATGAGGTTGGGCGAAAGGAGGTAAATGTATCGGTTGTTTCCAGGGCTTGTGCTTTTTCTTGCATCGCAGCGTACTTCTTGTTCCTATCTGAATAGTCGGGTGAAGAAATCATAAACAAACAGACAGATTGCGACAACATATCTACTAAAATCTGCTCCTTCTCCACAGTCCAAAATTTTGTGTGTCATTTGGTCTGGCTTCGATCGCTGATTGGTCTTTCGTCGATGATTGTTCGGCGCTAATGTTCGTCGTTAACGCAGATGGCGAACAAAGAATTGTTCGGGAGGCGAACAATTTTAAAAATCAAACGTTTGATTTCACAAACAATTCTCACATACATTTTTGTTCGTGTTTCTGTAATCCGCAGACGGTGAAAAAAATGATCAAAACCAAATTTTTACGATTGTTCGCTTAAAATGTTCCTCGTCTGCGTTGGGCTTAGCATATGAGGTTACTACAGTGTTCAATTAATGCCAAGTTGACAAAATCTCCAACCAGTTCCTTCTGGACGACCTGATAAAGACCCTAAATAAGGTATGAAACTTCCCTTCCAAATGAAATATTAATTGTAGCCTGCATAACAATTGTAACATATATTTATTTGTTATAGGTTAATAAGATGATTGGGTCTGTTGGAGCTCCATTAGTGACTGGTATATCTCCTAAAGAAGGTCCTCCTGGTACAAGAATAACTGTTAGAGGGGAAAATCTAGGAATAGATGCCAGAGATTTGATAGGTAAACTAACAGTACTGTAAGGCAAGATTTGATAAAAATTACTTGATGACTTTTCTGATAAAAGTAAGACGGTGACAAAAGTTCCAATTCTACAGCACTTCGCTAGGGTGGGGTCCATGGGGGCTGGGGCCCAGCAAGTAAGAAATAAGCCCCAGCAAAACCTTCTCCAGTTCAGCATATTTATTTACAGTGTCTTTGTTCAAAATAAAAAAGATATAGATTTTGATATGTTTTTGGCACCTCAAAATTGTTAGAAATGAGTTCCAGCACCAATTCATTCCTGATGACGGGGTTAAAAAGTACCGGTAATCAAATACTCTTCCTTGGGTCTTTTCATTTTAGATCCTATATCAAAGTTGAAATTTGAGAAAATAATTGAAATTTAAAAGCAAAGAGGTTTCACAGATGAATTAATTGAGAAAAAAATTATGCTTCAATAAACCATAAACCAGCTATGTTGATATTGATAAGGATCAATTTCACCCAATGTTTAGTGACACTGTTTCCATACCTTTTATTATGAAAAGATAATATAATTATTTGGGCCAAGGTGTGATCACTACCCATTAGTGGCCACCGGTATAATTTACATTGTCAGTGTTATACAGTATAATTTAATGAACTACATTATGTGTTGCATGTATCATATATTTTACATATTAATGCAATTACGAATATGTTTTAGGTTTAAAGATATGTGGTGTAGATTGTTTATTATCGGCTGAATGGAAATCATCAAGTAAAATAATAGCTCGGACTGGACCAGGCAAAGGTAAAGGTGATGTTATTATAACAACCAGATCTGGTGGTAAAGGATCCAGTAGTATCGGTTTTAGAGGATATTTTCTTCAAATAGGTATTATATTTTTATATTACCAGTTACTCAGAATATGACCAAATAATACAGAAACAATTTTAGAGTCATTTACAGTAGTATACTCTGTGTAATCCAACATACATTGGGACATAGGTTTTTTTTTTAGAATAAATATTGTGGGCAAACATTTTGAAAAATTTTCCTCTACGGTTTTAAATGTCACATATTGTTGTTTGAGCTAAGCCAAATTTCATAGTTTGCATAGCACATGGCACTTTCATGATAACCAAATTGCAGTTTCATAACTAGAGTACAGGCAGGCTTTGCACGACAATTCGAGCATTGCAACTAAAACGATAGCTTGATAATTGTGATAAAACACGAAACAAAGAATGGTAAAGTTGCTTATTTCCGTAATATTTGGTGTAATGACACAAGTACCTCAAATAATGACACAAGCCATTTGATCTAAATGGTAGTGATTAATCAGCAAAATTGATATCAATTGATTATCAATAATACAAGCGATTATCAAGTAATTAAGATGAGTAGATGTCTGATTATACAGATTTTTCTGAATGTTGAGACCACTTATTAGTGTTGTAATTCGTAATACACAGAATGTCGGAATACTGTCGGAGTTTGTTCAACAAATATATGCAGTAAACCAGCAATAGTTGCTATGTCTAGTACCTAGAACAATAATGAGAATATTATTATATATTTAAAGGTCCATTACAAGAATCTGCTGTATGGATAGATGAATCTCAAACTGTACCAGCTAATTTGGCTCATGGTCGTCCCTCATCACCAATGTCACCTAAAGAAGATGAAGACCCTTTAGGTTTATCTGATGAAGGAGATGGGTAAGATTTGTTGTAGTTTTGTGTAATCTACTGATTTAGATTATTTAAAAAAAGATTTAGATGTCTATTATAAATGCCTGTTACTGTAAGTTTTCCACTAGTTGTTGTTTTATTTTTCAAATTTTTACCTTAAGAAAGATATTTATTCAAAGGATTGTCATCAATGAATAGTTTATCTGTAAAATACATGGAAAAATGCCTAAATGACTCTGAGTATAGAATTCAACATTAACTTCTGTATTTTTGCACCCAGTCAGAATAAGATGACTATGTGACATTCCTTTTCAGTGTTAAATTTACAGAAGAAGAATTATTAGAGATATTTCCAGAAGGTAAATATTTATTAGAACAATTTATGTTTGTATATATTTTATAAAGAGATGTAAAAGTTGATATGATATGGGAATTTCAGTAAATTTCGGAATTTTTGTGCCTGAAGATTAATTTTTCTCCCATATGTATAATATATATCTGTACTGAATATTTTCAATAATTAGTTTCAAATTAATATGAATTTGATTTAATTCTTATTTGGTAGTGCTCTAAAAAAAATAGTTCATAATATGTACAGTGTAAATGTTATCTTTCTGATTATTTTTTACAGCATCAGGAAATCTATCATTAGAGAATTTTTCACCAGTTTGGTATTTGTTAGAAAATCATTGCAGTGCTAGGTAAGTTTTTAATTTTTCAACAGTCTGATAATTCTATTGAATCTTGACTGGTTTTCGTAATCTTGGTGATTTCAACATTTTATTTGTTCACAATTTTGCAGTGGATATTTCATCACTGGACAGTGGACTGGACTGATTCTCAGTATGTTGAATTTCAAAAAATATCAGGATTCTGTTTGGGATATGTTGAGAAAATTCGATTGTAACTAGTAACAAATTTACCCTTGTCTGTAACCTAAGTCTGGAAGGCTAATCTTTACTAATTTGATATTATTTGTTTTTCAGTTTTGACGATTTAAAAGCTGGATTAGGGTATTTACAGAGAAAGGCCAGTCAAAGATCACAAGGACCTATAGCTATAGTAAAATCAAACCTCAGTACAATATTAGAATGTTTAGATAGCTTAGCTGGTAAGTTTCTACTGTATTTGCTGTAATTTATGATACTATATTTATTTTTCTTCTTATAAATAGCAGACATTTAAATTAGTCTATAAGTATGTAAGTTATTGTTGTCAAGTAAATAGTAAAGTATTGGTAAAGCTTCTCTTTCGAATTATTTTCTTTTTCTATTCATCTACGGTTACACTGTTAAAAGTGTTCTTCAGAATGGAAAGACTTGTAATAAGTAAGCCCTTTATGCAGGCAATCAAATGAATGTTTACAGGCTACAGTAAAAATTACAAAACGATTTTATGAAACGAAGTTTGAGTTTACATAAGAATTAGACAGGCAGATCTAATCTAATCTACCGATAATGAAAAATAATCCTGAAACGACGTCTATGTTATATAGGCCTATTATAGACCTCGCAGATTGACACTGACAGTATAAGATACTGAGAAGACTTCAAGATTTCGTTTTTTAGTAAAAGTAGGGCTACTGTAAAATTTATTATAAAAGCGAATGTAGATTCTACCGGATGTTGTTATAAAAAGTGTGTCATGTGGGCTTAAAATGCACATTATCGGGCGAAAATAGATCAAATTACCATCTTAATTGGGGGATTAATTAATCAGGCAATGATAATATTATTACGTGATGAGATTAACGCGTGTTACCGGCAATTAAGATACAAGTGATGATAGATATTTTGTTGATTTATGGTAGAGAATTTGAACATTGAAAACGGTAGGTCCCGTGAAAATTTGATCAGGAAAAAACAAAAATCGGTAGAATCGGTCATCCCGCCGGTAGAGCGGTAGACAACATCCAAAAACGGTAGAAACCCGACAACATCGGTAGATTACACATGTATGAGTGTTATGTGTTTGGGCTTAGATCAGTTAATACAAAAAATTATTTATATTTTAGCCATGTATGAAAAGTTTACTAAGGATGATTTAAGAATAGATTGTATGAATTCATATGCAGTTCTGTTGATGCGTAAGTAAAGATACTTTGTATATTTTAAGATTTTCTCGATTCTTTTATGTACTTTGTGTAATCCTGGAGAACTTTTAGGAAAACACTGGATCAAGTTTAATTAGGTTTTTGATTTGTTGTGAAATTTTTGAACCTAAAGAGCCTATCAGACTGTCATGGATAGAGAACCATGCATTTACCTGAAATATATACCTCAATCCAGGCAAAAAAAGTTGGAATAACACAGACTCAATCTTTTGTGTATTCCATGACATTGTCTTACTTCAATGTTGTTGGTTGTAAAACAAGGATAAATATTCATGTTTTATTTTCTAGAGGCTAAATCATGTGCAGACGGACTGTTTCAAGAAGTTCTAGGGAGGAAAGATAAAGCAGACTCCACTAGAAATGCCCTGAGTGTTCTACAGAAATTCAGATTTCTTTTCTACATGCCTTACAATATAGAGAGAAATATACAAAGAGTATGTCAATTGTTTAATGTAATCTTGTATACATGACAATTCTTTTTATGTAGATCTATATGTTTTGCCCTGTGTTGGCTTACTTTCCTCAAACTTACTGGGGTCATGTATTATAATTTTCCAGGACCAACTGTTCTATTTTAAGCTGATCTTTTCAGTTTTATGCAGACCAAATCTTGTGGTATTCCATTTTACTTCTAAGTTATATTAATATTTGAATTATTTTAGGGCGATTTTAATATTGTGATCAATGATTATGAAAAAGTCAAGTCATTATTTGCTGAAACCGAAGTGGGAGTTTTCAAAAAAGGTATTTTCCATCAATTCTTTAATTAGCCAGTTGATGAAATAATGATTAATTGCAAGGGACAGGAACATTTTTGCAAAAAAGTCTTATCTTATTTTATCATTTGATATTTCTTATTAATAATATATGTGATCAGATGCCATGATTTCAATGTTTTGTTTTATTTTTTTCATTATTATAGTTTATGAGGAAGTTGAAAATAAAATCAGAACGTTTTGTAACATGTTACATAAAAAGTTACTAGATCCTAAAATAGGTTTAGATGAACAGAAGAAACTCATAAGGTAAACTATATTTCTTTAGTCATTGTCATGAGAATATCATTGGATGAATTAGTCTGGTAGAATGAAAAATCAAATGGCAGAAACTTGACTCAAGTGAATGATGAATTATTCAATAGTAAGCTAGAGCTCTCTTAGCACTTTTAATAGTACTTATTAATCTATTGCAGATATTTGATAAGTTTAGAATATGAAGGTGATCCTGCATGGGAATGTTTAGATAATCAATTACAGAATATAATCTCTGCATTAAATGTATGTAAAGATTATCACATTGCTGTAGGTAAGTGTATTTTCTTTTATACTTGTGTAACAGGTAGCCTACCACCTCTTTCCTACTCAAAGTTAATGATGACAATACTTGATATAACATGAGATTCCATTGTTTGACCAGAATTTTTTTTGTTTATTTTTGTAGAAAAAATGAATTTAGAAAATGAACCAGAAGGTCCGAAAGCATTGAGATCACCACTTAAACCAGGTAACAGTTTAAAGATTATAGTTTTTGGAGTATTGAAAAAAAATTACTGCGACAAGAACATCATAATGTTGGTTAGATCTCCAAATTTCTTCACAGTGGTGTAGCTTATAAATTATTATAAAGATATATTTTAGTGTTAATAACATTTTAGATTCCAGGATTTCTAAGACTTTATTACTGGTAATGATTATTATATTTTTAGGTATTCCCTCAAACAGAACCTCTTCTGGTAAGTATTCCATTGCTAAGGCCACCCACCCTATTTAAGCTTTTTTCAGAAAAATGTTGGTAAATACCAAATTTCTACATCACACTCTGTATCACTTTAAATTTGAAGTTTCATACTTCCGAGACATTAAACAATATTATTTATATTGAAGGTTGGAAGTTTAAAACACCACAGAAAGTTTTATTTATTGAAGATTTAACAGATATTATGATGGAAAAATTCCCAGATTTTTGGAAATTGGGTCAAGCGTATTTCTCTGGAGATTTTAGTATTAAAGAGGTTTGTTGAATTTAGTTCTTACATATACCCAAATTTAATTTTGGCGGTAAATAAAGGCATTTTGCAGGTAAAGAAATTGTATCAACATAGCAGTGCCAATTCCTTTTTTAGCCCACATAGTGGAGCATATGTATATTTTTGTCGGTCAGTCCATCCTCAACTGCTTGTAAATACTTAAGAAGGCACACTTCTTGACTGATTTTGGGGAAACTTGGTGGAATTCTTTAATATCACCCAAGGATGACCCTATTAAAAATCAATTTGATAGGAGTTATTTCCTTTGTTCTTTGAAGTGCTGTTCTTGCCAAATGTAGTTACCCAAGCAAACACATCAGTGGGAATATGTTACCTGGCCTGGCAGCTATAATTGCTTATTTTGAAAGGATCTTTGCATGTAATATAAAGAGATACCAGGTTGACACTTTCAAAGAAATTTATGTGACCTATGCTGAACCATGTAGGTACCGCCAGGTTAACATCAAACAACCGGTCACAGTGGCGAGAAGTTTGCTTCTTGCTGAATCTGCTCTCCTTTACAATCTGAGTTTTTTTTTTATCTGCAGTCATCTGGTTATAAACCTGATTCCAGTAAACATGCTAAATTACGAGTAAGTTATATTTTTGTTTATAATGAATTAAACTGCTTAGAAATCACATACACATTTATTGTGTCAGGAATAATGAACATTACCAATGTATCTAATGGTGGTAAATGAGTTTGCTTCTATGCATGAATAATCTTATATTTTAATTTTTATATTTCTATTTTGAACTTTTAATTGATGATATTAATTGTGATTATTTTAGACTATGATAAAAGAACTAGTAGGTTTATATACTGCATTTGTTCGAGCAGCCATTCTACCAGAGTCATTAGAAGATGTAGGAGATATACAACTAGAAAAACTTGGTGTATGGCCTAGTAGAAGACAAGATATATCCGGAGCTTGGTTACCACATTGTGTCAGACATATCAGGTTGAAATTTTTTTTTAATTAAATGAAGAACTTTATGACAACCATACTCGACTAAAGTAGGGAATTAAAAATTTTTAATGGCATTGTAGAGCAGACAAAAAGTTCTTTATTTGTTTAAAAAGTTAAAATCCTAAGTTGTGCTTGGAATTTCATCTTATTTCATATTCACTCAAGTAATACTGAACATTTAATGGCCTGAAAAAAGAAAATCCTTATGTCTTATAATATTCAGAAAGCAATATCATTTATTTTTTATTATTATTGTTTTTCAGAACCAGTACATCAACTTTACAAGATTTAGATGTTCATGGTGAAGCATTAAATTTAGTACAAGAATTAGCTTTTGATTTACGTACCCATTGTATGTTTACCTTACTGAAACAAGCTATAATAGGTTTGTAAAGAAAACATCTCATTTCATCAGTATATCCAAAACGAATGAAATTTTTTAGCTGTAATAATTTATAGATGAATTAATCTTATAGAAAGTATCTATATTCAGTGATTATTAGATTCAATTTATCATTTCAAGGTAATCATTCATAACAATATGTTAATTGTTATTATTAATTAATAAGCAAATCTGTCAGCCTTATTATTTGAATTGTTATGTTTGTAGATGTAAAGCTGCTACATAATAAAGAAACATGGGCTATAGAATATGGTGATGAATATGGAGGTTCAACTCAACTGGTAAATTCTATTTTATATTCTTTCTATCTATTTCAGTAAACTTGTATGCCTTTTTCAAAATGTAAAGACAAATGTTTAATATTTGTAACTTTTAACACAATGATGATTTATTTTCAGCCTGTATTATTTGAGAATATTGTTAATGAAACTATATCACACTTACATGAAGTCGTTGTATTAAATAAACCTGGTGAACCAGAGGTATGTTCTATCATAGTATATATACACTTTTATGACCTAGTTTTCAAAGTGCTACCCAACGGTCAAAATCCAGTAGTTTAATAAGTATGAAACTCTAGAGGCACAGTTGAATGTGCTTAAACTGTTAAACAGGCATTATGGTAAGGCTAGAATGGTTGAATTTTAACACTGTTAACTTTCTTTCCAGATATTTAGTCAGCGACCAATACAGAAAGAAGCGACTATATTATGTACTCAGTTATTACAGGCGTTTGCATTATGTATGGAACAGTTATCATTTAGTCCACCATTACACAAAATAGACTCTGCACAGTAAGCTTTTAATTTGATTTAACCTAATCTCACATAATAAATGAAAGAAAGTTTGTTATGTCAGAAAGTGAGCTGAAATATTTCAAGATTTCTTCATGGTTACTTTATGTGTAGATACCCTATTGAATAGGTATGTTCTACAGTTATAAATATTTATACTATAAGTGTTGTATCTGATTTTAAAACATAAGTCACACATTGATATATTGAATTTGTATTTTATTTTTATTTCAGAGCTCAACCCATTAAAATGCACCTTGGTTTTGATTTTGATCTTGATCAACTTGAAGATCCCATTCCTTCATTAGTAAGTTATTTTCTTTATTTTATAAAATGGATTGAATTATTCTAACCATTGTTTTTCTTTTTCATTTCTGCAGGTTTAAGAGCTGGTTTATAAATAACCTCAAAATACATTCGACATAGTTTGTTCATTTTCATTATCTAAAACTAGAGTAGTGAAGTAAGATCTAAAGCTCCATTTCAATTCATTCTAAAATTTTGTTTGTACAGGATAAAAGATTAGTCATAATGCTGAGTAATTGTGCACATACAATGGAAAAAACGGTTCCAAGAATTATTGAAAATCTGAATAAACATGGTTATGTTGAAATGAATAAAGCTTTAAAAGTAAGTTAATCTTAATTTCTGTTTCATTTCAAAGTTCTTGGTACCCATACTCTTTTTCTAATCTGTGTTGCTTAACTTTAACTATTGCCTTAATGGTTTATGCAGATGAGCTTGAAAGGCAAATAAAGGATTCCTTACCTCTGAGAAAAGTGGTTATCAGTTGGTACATATTTGGTATACTAAGTATCGGTAAAACTTAACATTTCAATATTCAATGTATCAAACACTATTTCCAACTGGGTATCTTCTCATTCAGTATTCAGTATAATATTACAGCATTCATTTGTCTGCTATTCTGTTCAAACTCAGTTTGATATTCAAACTAATATTTTTCTTTAGCTTTACTTTTAACCTGTCTTTCTGTCTCATATAATTCATATAAATATTTTAAAATGAAGTGTATTTTAATAAACCTTATTTACTGAGCTGTGTTGTTTAATTGCAGGCAGCTCAACAAACATATATGGAATTAGATCAGAAGTTATTTCAAGCATATATTGAACAGAAGACAGATCCTATCATTGGAACAATGGAACCCAATATGTATAAATCAGGTTTTAATTGGAAAACTTGGAAACATATCACTGGTAATTCTAAAACTATTTAGAATTAACGAGAAATTATTACACTTGTAAGGTGTTATAAGAGATACTCAACTGTAGAAGCACTGGCCTAGGTCACAAGTAGAGACTATATATTTCAGCAATAGAATACATCAATATAAAAAAGAAATTACTTGTGGTATAAGGAATACAGTTGTGTCAATATCATGATTCTAAGATCACTTTTTAGTGTTGAAAATGAACATGGGGTTTGTCAAAAGTTATGTAAACACACACTCAGTAAATGACATCAGTCACATCTAATATTGTTTTTTTTACATTGAGATAAAATGTCAATATAGGTTAATGCTGTCGCTTTGGTCCATAACTGTACTTCTAGTTCTATACCATTTCATATCATATCATATCATTTCAATAAGGAATGTGGGCCACATGTTTTAATTACATATCTTGTTGAAGTTATTATGTAGAAGGAATATTCAATATGATTTCTTCACAACCAATTATAATTTAAGGTGTGAGAAGTTACCTGAAGGAAGTTATTATTAGTATCATTGAAGTACATGCTGAGGTAAGATGACTGAATCATATGGCAGGGTAGATTTTTTACGCAGCACATATTTGAATAATTTTGACATGATTTGGATCAAGAAAATATCTTCAAATATTGCTAAAACTTACTAGCTGGAGAGGTTTATTAATTTTGAAAAGCACAGGTCTATATCTTTGTTCGAGATTAAATTTTACCAGGTTTTGCTTTATATATTTAGGTGTTTTCCATATCTCCAGCCTTTATAACTCGTGTTATGATGAAAGTAATGGAGGCTGTATGTGAAGAAATATCTAGAATTATTCAATGTGTTACAGCATTTGGTACAATAGGTGCTATACAGGTGAATATATAACTATTTAATTTAGACAAGAATAACCTAATCTAACAGAAATAGATCATAAATTTACTTTTTATCTTTTATGTTTGATATTGTAATATTGGAGTGAGGGTTAAGCAGGACCATGTAATATGGGTATGATACTTAATTTTGTTTATTATTGTTTATTTGTTAGGCTAAACTAGAATTAAAGGCCCTGGAATCAATAGTTGTATTATATGAAACAAAGAAAATCAGGTAGATCAGTCAGCTTTCTATTTATTTATGGTAAAGATATAGAGATTATATCAAATTCTTGAAGACGGACACAACATAGTATAACAATTAAGAAATTTAAGAAATTGTCCTATATCAATAGTTTGTAGGTGTCTTTGTGTTTGGTAAATTTTCATTCTGGTTTTATCAGAATTTGGTATAAAATCATATCTTTCCTCTTGGGTGGCCTTATATATATTTTTTTTTGATACATTTATAGGGGATGTTTTAAAGAAGCTTATGATTGTTTACCAGCACTATCAGGAGAAGGAAAACAGTGAGTATTTCCTTTAAAACTAAACTATGTTTTATCGTGCTTTTGAAGGGGACATTTGACCATCATTTGGCCCTGTTGTCTTCAGGTCACAGCTAATAGTGGCCCTTGACCGATTGGTACTGCATTGTTTTGCTGTCAAAAAAAATGACCAGTGTAAAAATATATTATAAGTAGCCTACTGAAATGAAGTATGCATATTATTAGGGTACTGATATCTCACTGCAGATTAAACATTTTCTCAGTACCTGAGAATGACATATACCTGGCAGCCAATTTAACATAAAAACAAAATTGCGGCCATTTGTATTATTATAAATATGCTAAATGTTCTATGTCCACTTATGAAAACAACCCAAGTTATTTTTCTATTTCAGAATGGTAGATAAATTACTGTCTGAATTTCAGTCAGATATGAAAATTCAACTGATGTGTTTTCAAAGCGATGATAATTCTAGTGTTGCATAGAGCAAGAAACTGTTATGTTGGAGAATTATTGTGATAAATTTGTATACAAAAAAATGTTATTGTATAGCAATGTATATTTGTTTATTAATGTGCAATAAAGGCTTTAACTCTGCAATTAAAACCATGAAAATTGTTAGATGAAAAATCACAATTCTCCCATTAAATAAAGGACTAATGAGTTAGGAAAACTGCATCCCGTAAAGGAATCTTTACAAGTCAAGTAAAAAAGTTTCAAAATCAATGATTTTATTTACATATTTTACAATAAATTACATTCAATACTATGTTTTGTCAAAGCTTGTTCAAATAATCTTAAACATTAAACTGTCTGAACATTCAGTTAAAAATAAGTAATCAACAATACTGGCACTGTACACTGACTGGTTTGTTTAAACTAGGAAAGTTGAATGTCAAGTACAACAAAACTTTAACTTATCTGAGAGCTCATCCATCTGCATAATGCTGCAGGCACATGAAAAAGTTTTTGTTGCCGACCCGAATTTCGAGTAAAATCTCAAGTGTGTCTGCACTTCCACAACAAGATTATCCCGTTACCAGCGGGAATTTAAAATATCAGTTTGATAATTGTTGCTGATCATTCTATCGTCTGCAGAGTGTCATCTAATCAGATTCATTTACAATTAAATTGCATGATCATCTTGTTTTTTATTTCCTTGTGTACCCCTGGCCTGTCGGTGAAACTCTTGACAAGACTCTAGTATGCAACAAAAATTGAAAAAAAACGCTGACCAAAACCATTTGTGTGTCTGCAGCTTTAATATACCCAGTTTCAACAATAGCAGATGAAAACTCTAACAAGCTGATTTTAACACTTTGTTGGCATGTCAAGGGCAAAACTAAAAAACTTTTAAGAACATCTTTGAATTTTGTTAAAATCTAACTTCAATGGTTCAACATTCAACATGAAATGGACAAACCAACGGATGGACAGTTCAAATGACAATATACATCCACAAGTAAATCCCTATCCCTGTATTTCAATTTAACATCAAGTTATCTCTACTGTATTGCATTTCAGAAAATGTGAAATCTTTTTTGTTCTTGCAATTGAAAATTTTTAGAGATAAAATTGTTTTGGTGCTGAATAACCTTTTTCTCACAATAACAGAAAAGGTATAGTAATTAAAAATTTCATTTAAGTTTTGCCAAAATCTGTCTAGAATTTTGCTTGAAATTTATTAAAACAAGGCAATAACTTCATTTTCACATTTTAATTTCTTTTTTTCATTCTTTTACAGGAATCAACCTGAGAGATAATAATAACTACAATCTATATCTAGTTTAAAATGACATTAACAAAACAAACATTCTGGCATAGAACAATATTTCAAATTAGTTTTAGTAATCCATGGGTACTCTTGAAATGTTAGCTGGAAGCTCTATATCATCATAATGTCTTGCTCTATATATCAATATATCAAATTGTAGGTAATATAAGGCACTTTATGATTTATATCTGATAAATTTAATCAGGTTTGTTCTTGCTGTAGCCACTATAGGATATTTATCTCCCAATATTTTCTTCTGTTTACTAATCTAGAATAGGAAATATATTGTCTTATATAGTACATATCTATATATTGTGATTTGATCAAAGCTTCTAAGTTACATATAACTTTAAACAGTAATTCATTGAAATTAAAAAATATGATAAAATATATTTTTAACATAAAAAAAATTCAGTAATATTTAAGTCGTAACCAATCTGTTAATCTAATGTTCATATCAAAGATAATTTAACCATTCTGACATCTTTTCTGAAATAGTTGATCAATGCAAACATTACTAATACCAATACAAACCTTAGCTTTTAATGGTGGAAGAATAGTACGTAATTCTTGTATTAAATTTATTTCTTTTACAATAGAATCTATATGATCTTCACCAAATACATCAAATATAGAGTCTAATGCTTCTGCTGTTACTAGTAAATCTGGGTCTCGACAATTCTTTATTAGAAACACTCCTATATCCTACAATATATTATACTTATTGTTTGGGCTGTAGTTTTCAAAATTTGTCCCATTTGCACTTTTTTCTGGATTCATGTCTTCTAGAAGCTTTTATTCTAGAAAGCATGTTATACAGAACTTGAATATTCTTTATAAATAAAATCTTTCCTCTTTAATCAGGCAATGAATGAAATATACAATGACCAGCAGCTAGACAGGACTAAGTTGTTATCCTTGTGTGGTTATTTTACATGTAAATTTACATTGCAAAGTCATTCTAAGACTATCAGTACTACTTTGAAGCTCATATTCAAATTCACTAAAGAATTAACAGTAAAATTTGATTCAAAAGACTCCAAGGACAGTGATAATAAAACTTTCAATTTAGGATATTTACCTTTAACATAGGATGAGGTTGTAAATTAGTAGCCAGAATACAACCTATTGTTGATACTATTCTGATGATATTAATCTTTATTGTATTATCACTTGTTATACTTATATTATATAAATACTCTAAATCATTTTTCGTAATATCTTCGAACTATATAACAATGATCATAAGTAATAAAAAAAACAATATTTTAGAATATTTGAGTTCTGATCATTATAAATTGACAGGAATACAATATGAGGTATAATGAGATAACATGATATGCAGCAATAATATCTGTTTTGTTGTTTAGGGCACAGGGACATTGAACAATGTCTGCCAATGACTTGATGGACTCATTTATGGTTCTGCTTTGTATAGACACCAAAAGTTCTACCAAATCGGCCTTTTGTCATGGTGAAAATGCTCAGAAACTAGCAACTTAAAATGGGTCAGAGCAACTTGAAAATGAATATCAACATTAAATACCCTAAACCCCACTCCGATATCCCATCTGAATATCACATCGGAGGAACTGGGTAGGGCCAGATTTGATGGACTGAGAAATTAAATACAATATATATATATAAGAAGATAATATTACTTGTCTTTTTATAAATCAGTCTTACATTTGAGGATTTGAGTTGAGAAAGTTTCTGTATGACAGCTCTCATAGCACTAGTTACAGCTTCTAAGAAACTCTTATCTTCACTTGCTGAAATATATTGAAAAAATAATCATCAAAAATATCTGTCATAAATTCATTACATTCCATACACATTTACTTCTTCAATACAAAATAAAAGCATAACACACCTTGTTTAGATGTAGACAGTTTAGCTAAACCTTCCCACACTGTTTCTAATTTCTGTAAACCACCTAAATCTTTATCATCAATGGCATTAATCATATTGTGAGCTGACAATAAACTATGTTCCTGTACTTGCATATAACTATAACATATAGAAATAAAATCATTACAACTCTTTTACACCATAAAATATATTTTCAAGTTAAAAAAAAAAAATGGAAACTGAGAAACACCTTAACATGTTCAAAGCAGTTTCAGGATTTTGCACACTATTTCTTTAATATTAACCATAAAAATAGAGAGCAATCATACCTTCTCAATACTTTTTGTCCTTGACTATTTCTCTGTAACACAGTTTTCTGTTCTTCTGTAAGGCATTCAGCTTTATCTAGTAGCTACAATACATAGAAAAAATATATTATTATCATTATTATTCCACACATAAATAATGTATGCGATTATTTCTAATACATACCTGTACAAAGAGGTAATTTAGAAGAATTTGACCTTTTCACAAAAGAGTTTTCAAGTAATTGAAGTGTCATACAAAACCTTAGTTTAAGTAAAAATCAATGTTCTGTTAATATTTACCTTGCTAAATATACTGTGTGTTAGGAACTCTGAATGAACTTCACTTGATAAACATAATGGTGACTGAAATATAACATAAGAATAATCATAGATATAGATTTGAGGATATCAGTAAATATGTATTGATACATCAAGCTGAAATAGTTGAGTTGCCTAAAGAAGGGGTTTTCTAGGAAGAAAACTACAGTTTGCATAAGCAGTAACATCAGAAAAATATGTTATCAGATGAAATGAGTTAAAGTTAATTTACAAAACTTGTTCCCATATCAGTATCAGTTGTTAAATCTTCTGTTGAACTTGATTCATGTAATTCTTCAAATCCATCATCTAAAAACACATAAACAACTCTCAAAAAACATGAACATCCATCAACTCTTTTACTGTAGGTCTAGAGCATAAGAAATATGATCAAATCTCACTGTATAATTAGATATACAATGAAAAGAAATATACTATATTTCATTACATCCAAAATTAAATTAAATGAATAATTAAATCATTTTAACAGTAATCCAATGAATTTCAATTTCAAAAATTTAAATCGACCTACCATCTGAACAACATAAATTAGCTATTATCTCTGAACTTAACCGTTGAGCATTCAACAGATTTTCAATATCAGTCAATTCTTTCTGAAATAGAAAGAAATACTGTGCTCGAAACATGTGGTTTCACCAATTGATTGATCAAATAAAAAAATTCTTCAAATTGAGAAAAAATTAATAGTCAGTCTATAACTTACTGAGTTATCATCTGAAGGGTTTGTAAGACTAGATATAGATTCTTCTGGCTGAAAAACAAGACAAATTGATACCAAGATGGCACATTTCACAGATACAGTCAAGTAACCTAATTTTGTGCTAACCTATTTTTCCTGCATCTCCAGAAATGATTAATAATTTACATGTGCGACCTCGCATTTGCTTGTTTTGATAAACATGTGTTATCTCTACAATATCAGCTAGTAGAATGAATCCAGTAGTTTCAAGCAAGGTAAAATGTATTAATGTATACTTTGACAAATACAAAATGGCGGATTTCAGTTATTACCAAACGTCACAATATTTTATCGGCCAAATTTCCTTATAATCCCAAGCGGTGTCGTCTGCTAGAATGTACTCCAACGAATGAAGTCACATGATCAACTAGCGGATTCCGTGTCAGCAGAAAATTTCTATGGAACACAAAGTGAGCCATATTCTTATGTTGTTTCAGTGACTTCTAGCAATAAATCACACTACGTATCTTATTTTGTCAGTCACTATTTTTTTTTAAAATCGTGGTTCTTTGAAGGAATTGTCTCTAGTTATAATGAATTGATATTAAAGATAAATACTAAGAGAAGTTAATTATACCACCCGGTATCCATACAACGTGTTTTTCTTGACTTATTTATAGATCAAACATTGTACACGAAAATAGGTGACGCATTCTGCCACCATTGCCGAGTTGGTTGCTCATGAAATATGTGTCAAAGTGAAGGATTCATAAAGAAAATCGAAACAAACCAATTTTAATTATTTTGTAGAATATCTGAGGAAACATCAAAGACATAAAAAAAATTTTGTTTTTTAACTTTGACGAAATTCGGTGTTAAATCCTTATATGCACGAAAATAGGTTACACCACTGTATCTATTCATTGAGAATTTTAAAAGGAACCATACAAAGCATTCTATTGTTACAATAGTTCAATAATGACAAACAAAACAGAACCCATTGAATCCAACCATTTTTGTCAAAACTAACCCAAAATTTGAACATAACAGACCCTCACAAAATAATAAGCAATAACTCCTTAGACATTTGATAAATAAATTGCAAGGAGCATTCTAAATTTAGTCTTTAAACTTACAAGATGTTCAGCACCTTCCATTACTTCAGTATTTACAGTCAATCCATTTCCATTCTATAATCAAAATAATAATACATGTATATATCAAAATAATCTTGTTCACTACACAACACTTCATTTCTAATTTACCAGTTTGTTACAATTTTGACAAAACCTTAAAAAATAGTCATTGGTTAATAACGTATCTATTTAAATTCTTTTAACTCAACAATTACCTCTGTTGAATGAATATAGGTATTAATATTGTCTCTGATATTCATATCTAATACTTCAGCAGCAGACTTAATAATAGCTGATACCAAACTACTATTTACAGATACCAGTTCTTCTCCATATATATTTACAATAATACCTAAACATAAACATAAATTTACATTAGATATATATTTACACTAATACCAACACATAAACATATATTTATACATTTACCTTAGAAATATGTACAATAATATCTAAACATACACAGATATTTACACATTTACCTTAAAGATATATTTACAATAATACTGAAAAGAAACCCATATATTTACATATTTGCCCTAAAGATATATTTTCAATATTACCTAAAACTCAACCTTTTTTAGGTAGCGACCTCAGACTATTTAATAATCAGATTCAAATTCAACACTTAATTTAGATCAGACCAAAGTTTTAAGAATTATACTTGCCAGTACTCAATGTGCGTAATAAAAAAGCATCTGTTGTATCACAAGCAATTGTTGTTAGTTGTTGTAATTTTCCCATAACTTCCCCTTGTTTACAAAATATACCCATTTGTTTATTATCTTCTGCTACTGTATGTAGACATTGTGCTGAAATGTTATTGATAACTATTTGTTAGCATCTATCTTCATCATTGATTTAAGATAGCTTGCCAGGCAAGTTAATATACGCCCACTAGCAGCTTTGATTTTGAATAAAAATATTTAGCAGTACAGTAACAATCACCAGCATGAAATATTCAACCTTCAGTCATACACTTCTTTTGAACTCTTTAGAGCGATACTGAATAATATTGAGTATGAGTTATTTCCCTTGTTCTTGAAAACGTGTTCAATTCTTTAGCTCATGAAAACTCTAGAAGGAAAATATTCAATCTTCAGCGCGGGACTGAACAATAAAACCAAGTTTTGTCAAAATCCAGCAAGAATCATGCCTTTTAGTGTTTAAGAGCTATATTTGAAAGCGTTTTCAAGAACAAGGGCAATAAATACAAAATATTTTTCAAATCTTCTGATTTTCAATAGGATTCATCCTTGGGTGTGTACGAACATTCACACCAAGTTTCATCAAAATCCATCAAGAATTGTGCCTTCTAAAATGATTACGAGCTAAAAATTTAACGAGTTTTCAAAAACAAGGGCAATAACTCATACTAAATATTTTTCGATTTGTCTGGTTTTCAATAGAGTTCATCCTTGGGTGATTAGGAACACTCATGCCAATTTTAGTTAAAATCCATCAAGAACTGTCCGTGTTTTTACGAGCTACAAATTGAACGCGTTTTAAAGAACAAGGGCAATAACTTATACTTAATATTTTTTGATTCTTCTGATTTTCAATAGGGTTCATCGTTGGGTAATTACGAACACTCATACCAAGTTTTGTCAAAATCCGTCAAGAATTGTGTCTTGTAGAGTGTTTACGAGCAATTGTGGACGGACAGACGGATGGACCGATGGACATGGGTGACACCAATATATGCCCCCCATTTCATGTGGGCGTATAAAAATCTCAAACATGAGTTTCAAGTGACTATGTCATTCATCATCAAAATAACAAGTGATAAAAGATATATCCTTATCTAGTCAAACATTATTTTACAGCTTTTTGTTGACATTGAGAAGTCATTTTAGATTTTTCCATAGACAATGTGGTAACTTTGAATTTATGAAATTTAGTACCGGTACTGGCATCTAATGTAAGTTGCATCTTTAAGTTAAGCAGTGAAATCTTTTTAACCAAAAATCAAACTCACCTACTGCAACAGCTAAGGGGAAAGTATAGGTTTCATAATTCAGACATGGTAAAAGGTGTTGAATTAAATTTTCTTTATTAAATATCTTCACAGCAATATCAGAACTCTCACTGAAATATATTCAATAAAGATAGACTTTTCTTTTTTGTAAGAAATCTAATATAATGATTGAAGCACTGATATTCATTTAATTCTTAAAATATCTTAACTCATCTTTGTCTCTTTATCATTATTCTTAGAATCACATTACTTATCTTTGTATCTCTTTATGATAAAGCTAAACCTAAGAAGAATTCTGTTCTAAAATATAGACAGACTCACCATAAATTCCATAGTAAATGAACAGCTTCAATATAAATATCTACAGCTGAATCAGTAGATTTAGTTTCTTCTTCTGGATTCCAACTAATACCATACTAAAATATACACAATAGACCTCTAAATATTTAATATATTTCTTAAAACACTAAAACTAATCAATAATTTGTATTCCATTAAATTCAATATCAATTTCATTAAACTCTTTATTTAGGTTCTGTTCTTTTCTGAGTACTTGCTATATCTTATACATTAAGTTTGTTATTCTATAACTCAATTTTCTCCTCTGTCTGTACTTTCTTAATTTCAATTACATATTAATTTTACCATCACTTTGACAAATCCTTCTTGAAGCGGGTTAGTATTCAAGTCTCTAATTAGGGATATCATGATAGCAAGCTATCAACAATCATACAGTAGCTCAATTCTAGAATGAAGGCCAAGTAGCTAATATTAACAGACCTTGTGAAAAAGAGCAACTAATGGTGTCATTACATCTTTTTGAATCATTTCTTCACAAACTGCATGGCCTCCATCCACACTGATATTTCTACAAAAAAATTCAAAACCTTCCATTTCTATGGTAAATGAATATACACTGACAGTATCCGACCATCTCACGCAACAGGATTGGCTGATTTTAATCAGGTGATAAAAATAAAATTTGATTTAAATCAAAAAAATCACCAACACTGCATGTGAATCAATAGTTTACTAATAGACTAAAAATGGTGATATTGGGGGCCATTTAATATGACAAGGCCTAGATATGCAGATGTTTAAACTAAAACCTTGCAAATTTTTTTTATGAAAACTGGTTGGAAACTAAAGGACCTACATCATTTTCAATACTGAGGGATAATTTCCATATAATAATTTAATATTCTATGCACATAAATTAGAGAAAAAATTTTTCTTGTTTGAATTCCAACATCTCTTTTTGATTATATCCATTATTTCATTCAAAGTTTCATAATTGACATTTTTTGAATACAGTCATGCAACACAATGGTTGCCTACATAAACGTTTGCATAGTAGGTAATTAAAAATCAATAAAAGCACTTTACCTTAAGACACCAAGGGATCTACATCTGACATCAGGACTAGGATCAACTATTAATGGTCCTAGTATTCGAATAATATTATGTTTTAATAATGTGGATATTGCTTCAGATTGTGAAACCAGACCAACCAATATACTACATCCAATTTCTCTTTCTTCTACTTGACCTGACTGAAGCTATAATTAAATTCAGAATCATAATCTAAGTAATGAATAATTACAGTACATTTTTAACAACCATGCACAAGATAACCACACTTTTCTGTTATTACATGATTTTAACACTGATCTACACTCTAATTAATAATCTGGAGTTTATATTTGAAATAATACAAATATGAATGGCAAAATTAGATTCTGTAAACATTGTAGACAGAGAGTAGTAAGATAGCTTGCCAGGCAAGGTAATATACACCCACTGGCAGTTTTGATTTTAAATAAAAATATTTGGCAGTACAGTAACAATCACCAGTAGGAATTATTCAACCTTCAGTCATACACTTCTGTTAACTTTTTAGGGCGATACTGAATAATATTACAAAGTTTTGTCAAAATCCAGCAAGAATTGTACCTATTAGTGTTAAAGAGCTAAACTTTGAAAGGGTTTTCAAGAAAGAGGTCAATAACTCCTATTTTTATTTTCGATAGGCAGGCGTCGGTAATTGTAATCTGTAATTTTAATCAGTTGTTATCAATGACCAATACAAATTTTTCATTTATCAGATGTAATCTGTAATCAAATATACAGTATACTCTACGTAACCTGACATACACTGGGACCGAAAAATGTCGGATTAGCGAGAGTGTCAGAGTACTCAGAGTTACGACAATTTTTAACATGTGCCATGTGTTACTATTTAAAGCTCAGTGACCCACATTCTACAGACGGTAACTTTCTAAAAATAAGACAATAATAAAAGATATTTGTACTTGTTATTATTATTTAATTGTTCATATTTTGAGCTACCGTACATACGAGTTTTATTGGAATTAATATTGTTGGCAAACTTTTTTTAAAATTTCTTCTTTACGTTTTAAAATGCTGCTTACTGTTGTTCGACGTAAACCAAATTTCATAGGTAAATAAATATTTCTGCAAAGAGAAACATCAATACGGGCATGCTTCGCCGGACGAAAATTGTTAGCTTGAGAATTTTGAAAAAAACGCGTATCAGAGAATGGTCAAGTTGCATATTTTTGTTCTATATGGTGTAATTAATGATACAAGTACCAATGCCATTTGGTCTAAAGGCAATGAACTTGATCTTGAAGCGAGGTCATTGGTGGTGATTAATCAGCAGAATTTAGTTTCGCAATCTTTTGTTTTCATTTGATTTGATCCAGATTATCAATAAAAAAAAAGCGATTATCTAATTGATGATAAGTGATTAAGATGAGTAGATGTCTGATTATACAGATTTTTCTGAGTATCGGGACCACTGATTAGTGTCGTAATTCGGAATATACAGAGTGTCGGAGTACTCAAGAGTTTTTTAAACTAGCCTAAGAAGGAATCAATCGAGACCAGAAAATGATGTTGGATTACGCATAATGTCGGAATACTCAGACGTCGGATATCACAGAGTACACTGTAATTTTTTCAATTTCTTTTTCTTGTTAGGTGCTGTTATTTGTAATTGATTACATCTACAAAGAGGCTGTAATTATGCATTTTACACTATTTAATGAAGTCAATGACTACTTGTCACAATCCAGCATAAAGACGGATAAAGACCTTAAGCAGGTTAAGAAAATGCAAGAAGTAAAATGTTTTTCTCTTTCTGTCAGTGTATCAACAACTGTCTGTGTTACAAATTCCAAATGCAGCAGCGCCATTATTGGATTTTTGAAATTCCATTAAGAAGAGGCTGTCATCCATACTGTGTGCATAAGTACAGAGTATCTAGAATGTATTAAAAATATACTTAAAATTACAACTCCTGTTGGCATTTTTGTTGAATAGAGTGCAGTTGCCTATGCTCTGGCCTCAATGTTACAATTACCGGTACGTTTAGTGTTTGGAATTGTTTGTTACTCATACTGTATCAAAAAAGTTTGTTATGTGCAGAGTGTGAATGGCATGCAGTCGTTTCCCCCTGTTTCAGTTCCCTCCAATGGTTTCCACTTCTTTTAAATCCTAGTGGTTTCCACACCTATTCTAAGTTATTACAGTGGTGTAACCTATTTTCGTGCATATAAGAATTCAACATCGAATTTCGTCAAAGTTAAAAAAAAAAAGAATTTTTTTTTTTATATTTTAGGGCCATTCCATGTCAAATCAACCAATGAGGTAAACTGTACCCCCTTTGATTTTGCTGAAATTTGGTTTATATATATTTATTTGGGCTGAAAAAGCTGATATTCAAAATTTTAGCTTCATCGGACAAATGTTTCCCGAGATATGGCCCACCCAATTTGGGGGATTTTGGCCAAAATGGGCGTGACCACCATTATACAAATGACCATAGCTCAGTAACCGATTTTAACAGATTTTAAGCCTCATCTGTGTATATTTGACTTGATTTTCCAGGCTTATTAACGTTATTATACCTCCAATTTTTTGATATTGTGTAGAAAACATGAGCTAAATTTTTCAAGATGAGTCATCTCAAGGTCACCAGGGCCACAAGGTCAAATTCGAGGTCAAAGTGCATATCCAAGGTCATCAGTCGTTAAAACACTCCTATGTCCAAAAAAAGGACAGATTTGGAATCCCTGTCCAATTCCCTTTCTAAAAATACTTATTTCAGCAATTTTGACTTATCGGTTACTGAGCTATGGTCATTTAAATAATGGTGGTCACGCCCATTTTGGCCAAAATTCCCCTAATTGGGTGGGCCATATCTCAGGAACTGTTTGTCCAATGAAGCTAAAATTTTGAATATCAGCTTTTTCAGCCCAAATAAACATATAAACCAAATTTCAGCAAAATCAAAGGGGATACGGCTTACTTTTTTTTGGGTGATTTGACATGGAATGACCCCTTAGATGTTTCCTCAGATATTCTATAAAATATTTAAAATTGGTTTGTTTCGATTTTCTTTATGAATCCCCCACTTTGACCCATATTTCATGAGTAACCAACTCGACAGCGGCGGCAAAATATGTCACCTATTTTCGTGAACAATGTTCGATTTATAAATAAGTCGAGAAAAACATGTTGTATGGATACCCGGTGGTATAATTAATTTCTCTTAGTATTTATCTTTAATATCAATTCATTATAACTAGTGACAATTCCTTGAAAGAACCACGATTTCAAAAAAATAGCGACAGACAAAATAAGATACGTAGCGTGATTTATTGCTAAAAGTCATTGAAACAACATAAGAATATGACCCGCTTTGTGTTCCATAGAATTTATCTGCTGACACGGAATCCGCTAGTTGATCACGCGACTTCATTCGTTGGAGTACATTCTACCAGACGACACTTGGAATTCCGATTACAGCTAGGGATTATAAGGAAATGCTGCCGATAAAAAATTGTGACGTTTGGTAATAACTGAAATCCGCCATTTTGTATTTGTCAAAGTATACATTAATACATTTTACCTTGCTTGAAACTGCTGGATTCAGTCTACTAGCTGATATTGTACAGATAACCCATGTTTACCAAAACAAGCAAATGTCACGCAAGGGTCAGTACTTTCAAGCAAGGTAAAATGTATTAATGTATACTTTGACAAATACAAAATGGCAGATTTCAGTTATACCAAACATCACAATTTTTTATCGGCCGAATTTCCTTATAATCCTACGCTGTAATCGAAATTCCGAGTGTCGTCTGCTAGAATGTAGTCCAACGAATGAAGTCACATGATCAACTAGCGGACCCGTGTCAGCAGAAAATTTCTATGGAACACAAAGTGGACCATATTCTTATGTTGTTTCAGTGACTTTTAGCAATAAATCACGCTACGTATCTTATTTTGTCAGTCACTATTTTTTTTTAAGATCATGGTTCTTTGAAGGAATTGTCACTAGTTATAATGAATTGATATTAAAGATAAATACTAAGAGAAGTTAATTATACCACCCGGTATCCATACGTGTTTTTCTCGACATATTTATGTATCAAACATTGTACACGAAAATAGGTGACGCATTCTGCCGCCGTTGTAGATTTGGTTGCTCATGAAATATGGGTCGAAGTGAAGGATTCATAAAGAAAATCGAAACAAACCAATTTTAATTATTTTGTAGAATATCTGAGGAAGCATCTAAGACATGAAAAACTTTTTTTCGTTTTTTTAACTTTGACGAAATTCGGTGTTGAATCCTTATATCCACGAAAATAGGTTACACCACTGTAATTTAATCAAAATCCTTGAACAATTATAATTATTGTAATCGCATCCAAGCCTCTGCACAAGAGAGTATAGTCTTCTAAAAGCTTTTGAAACAAAGTGGCTGTACAAACCATTTTTCTTGAGGAGTATCTACACCCCAACTAACCAAACATACCTTCTCCAAAACTTCAGCAACTACGGTTGAAGTATCCGAGTTAATGGAATCAATGCTGTCTCCACCACCATTTCTTAACTCTTCTTCAAACTCTCTGACACTTGGCAATCCAGTAGGTCGTTGCTTTGGAACCTTAAATTTTTTCTTTCGATCTTTCCCCATTACTGTCTTTCAATCTGTTAATTTTACTTAACTGTCAGGATGTTTTTAATTCAGTATTCACGTGTTTATGCAGGCAGACATCTTGAAAACTAAATTTACCAACTTCAGATTTTTCAAACAAAAAGCGAAATCTTTTAAAATTGAAATTTATGTTCCAAAAAGGTTTAAATTGGGAAAAAAGCATGGTAATTTATGATGGCTATTGAGGAAATATATACATAATATGTAATATCTTCATTTCATATAACATTCGTTACTTAGCTGATTTTGAACGGAGCCAAGAAGGTGTGCTCGAGTCACAGTTCTTCACAGACAAAGACAGGCCACGTTTTCTCGAAACGATCTGAGCGCTAGGATGTCCTAGAATCAATGTTGGAAGATAAGCATATCCTAGCGTTAAGATCGTTTCGAGAATACATGGCCAGGATTTCAATCAAATACTATCCGCAACAATGGACGAGTAAAGATGTAATAATACCCAATTGACAATTGTAAAAAAAAGCCCGATTGTTTCGCAAATGCGGATGCTATTTTCAATGATTTTTTTGTTCTCGCTGCACTACTTGTATGTGAATTGAGCACAGCCGTTCATTAAGTGGATCATTCAGGAAGTAAAATCAAGTGTACAGACATTTCTTTCAGATAGAAGGTTTGTCATAATGATAGACGTAGGGCCTAGTTCTCCCCTGTTTCTTAAAAAATTACCTTCAGTTGTGTTAACAAATTTCATTACATTTGACAATTAGGCTTTCTATATTCGTAACATTACTGTACAAAATCAAAAAAGACAAAGCGGTGTACAGTAGGGTAGTGGATATTTACTACACATTCAGTTATTTGCCAGGGCGTGGTAAACATATTTGTATTTTAGGCAATTTAAAAACGCATTTTATTCTAGATTTAATGATTTTCTATTGAATCACACAAAAAATTAAAAATGCCGTTGTCTAATTGGGGATTCAGCGTGTTTTGTAACGGGGTTATTCCTTGTCAAATCACCCAAAAAAAGTAAAAAGTAAAAAGTCAACCGTACCCCCTTTGATTTTGCTGAAATTTTGTTTCTATGTTTATTTGGGCTGAAAAAGTTGATATTCGAAATTTTAGCTTCATCGGACAAACAGTTTCCACAGATATGCCCCACCCAATTTGGGGGATTTTGGCCAAATTGGGTGTGACCACCATTATTCAAATGATCATAGCTCAGTAACCAATAGGTCAAAATTGTTGAAATAAGTATTTTCAGAAAGGGAATTGGACAGGGATTCCAAATCTGTCCCTTTTTTGGACATAGGAGTGTTTTAACGACTGATGACCTTGGATATGCACTTTGACCTCGAATTTGACCTTGTGGCCCTGGTGACCTTGAGATGACTCATCATGTCTTCTACACAATATAAAAAAATTGGAGGTATAATAACGTTAATAAGCCTGGAAAATCAAGTCAAATATCCACAGATGAGGCTTAAAATCAGTGTCTTTGCGCTTAAAGCATTATTATTTTCATGGATAGGTTTTGGGGATACATAATAACCTGCTGCAGACCTACCTAAAGATAGCTAACTGTGATTCAAATAGTCATCCTCTTTGAACTGTAATTGTGTGTTTTCTAATCGAAGTGATAATTCAACTGTCAGCCATATTGTACGTATTGTAAACACCAGGTGAAAATGCCCAGCCTATGAAATATTGCATGCCTTTGAGATGTGCATTTAGAATCATGAACAGTGGAGAATACATGGATAAGCGAAGATTTACACTATGAATAATTTAAATGAAATTTCAAAATCAATGCTAATAAATTTCAAGAAAATATTTTTTATACACGGATCCGTGGTAAATAAGCAGTGACGGTGCCAGTAGGTGTTTTATTCTAAAAAAATTTCAATATATGAATTATGTCCCTCATCAAAGGTGTCAGAATGCACCAAACCAATAATATTATTGTAAAATTGTACTCGTTGGAAAACCCTCTATTAAAGACATGCACCTATAGTGCTTCTGTAGCATTTCTGTGTTCTGAATCAGAACCCCGAAGTTAGGGCTAGTTGAAGTTAGGGCTACTGATAATTTTGAGTAGAAATACCGCATATCCACCAACTTGTCTTCAACAAAGACTTTTTATCTTACGGTTATATTTCAATTGCATTTTTCAATCAATTCAAAGCCAAAGATAGAAATAATATTTGTTTCTTACTGTTATTTGTATCTTTTCGTGACATTGAGTCTAAATTTTCAAGGTCGTACGAGTATGAATCTCGATTGAGAAAGACAAAACTAACCGATAAATATAGGAAGCTCAGGGTTGCGATTTATACACTTACGAATATTTATAAGCCTGTCAGAACCCCTCTAAATTAAAAGTGTTTTAAATCTTTTTGAAAATGACGAAGCTTTCCGATTCTAGTTGATTGTCGATCGGTAGGGTCCAGATCTACCAAGCTAGTGTAAGCCATATCCCGGTTCTCAAAAGCGTGAACATTAGTGTCGTTTTTTATTCGGAGGTTATGAAACAAATTCTTAAATCGTCCAAATGAAAAAAAAATGCTTTACTGACGAAAATTACATTCTATTTTTCTTGAAATTGTATCTCAATTAGCGATGCCATGTCGGTTATATTGTCCCCTGTATAAGTTGGTCAGAAAAACAAATGCAAGAACGGAAAGTTTACGGGCTGTCATAAAATTTTAAAAGGATTTTATGAAACGAAGATACAGATCACATTAGATTCGGACATCCAGTCTAAAAGACCTATGCAATGGCGTCTAAGTTGTTTATTGATTTCGTTTTCTGTAAATATAAGGATACCGTAAAATTTTGATTTATAAAAGCGAAAGTAAAATTTTTTTTGACGCGCTTTCAACGAAAAGTAACCGGCGAAAACGTCACAAAATGAGGATTTTAAACGGCGGTTTTCTCCCGCTGCCGGCTACTTTTGAACCCACTACACCGGTATTGGTATTCATACTGCAAATAATTGTCGCTTATCGATGTATTCTCATTTGTTAATGATACAATATTTTATAGGTAGGACTTTTTTACTATGTGTGTGTTTGAATCAATACCGCCAACTTGTTAATCCCGACTACTCATTTGACTACTATTTGGACTCACTCCACTAATTCATTTGCCATCTCTTCCCATGTTAAAACACGAAATTCAACCTTCTATAACTTTTTTCCAGAAATCTCGTTGAAAGCTTTCCAATATGTCGAATGAAAGCCTGACCAATTCTCAATGTCTCCTAAAAAATTCATTATATGATGACCATGAAAATTTTGAGCTACTAAAATTGAAAGTAGACTACTACCGGTTATACTCATCCGCTAGAGTTTGGCACTTCACAAAACGACTATTTTTAGAATTAGCCTTCCGCCTTTAAGTCTCTCATCATCTCACCAAATCTGAAAGATAATGCAATTTCAGTCATCAAATTCCAAATCTAGACCAAATTTTACCCAAAAATAGGCAGGCAAAAACCCCAAAAGGGAGAGAGAAAGAAGATTTCTAAAAATAGCCTGGACTATTCCTATACAATCATTTGCATAAAATGTTTTAGTGGAGTGAGTCCATTTACATTGTTTACGATCAAAATATGCTGTTTATTTTCGTAATTTAATGATGTCAAAATCGCTTCCATTTGATAAAATTATGTCTCCGTTATTCATCCAAATGTGTTGAAATAATCATGATGTCCATCTTATTTGTAAAATATATTTTATTTCATTATTTATGAAGATAAGTGGCAAATAATGAAAACCTGTGGCAAATAATTATTTACCACTCTGTGCCAAATATCCTCAGCCGTACAGTAGTAGGGCCATGTATGTAGTGTAGTCTCTGAAATCTCTGACCCATCTGATGATTTTGTTGGGTTTTATGGTTGTAGATGCCTATGTATCAGGAAAGTGGGCGTATCTTGCTAGGCAACCACTTGTTCAGTGTTGATTTTGGTCTTGAATATTTGTAATAATTCCATCAAAAATGCCTCAAACTAGAAATTTCTATTTCTATATATACCTATGTATTTTCTAAGGATGGGTCGTCATTTTAACTTACAAACACCGATAATTCTGGACACACATGAATTTGGAGGCTCCAATTTCGACAGTGAGCTGTAAACACTTTAACTGATTAGCTAAGCTTAAAAATGGCGAACCTGTTCCTTTAACTTACTCATATATTTATTCAATTCATAGGAAATAATTTGAAAAATGCACAATTTTCTTCTATAATCCCATTGCACTTCAACTAGGTCTATTCTTATTTTAACCCTTTTTTTTAGAATTAGTTTTAATCTCTACCATTGAAGAAGACAATATGAGTTACTATTATGTGTAAGTTTATTTTCAGATCTTTTGAGTCATAGGTATATGGCGCTGTATTTGGTTCAAAATAAGATCCAGATCTGATTGTGTAAATTCTTAAAATCGCTTGTTCATTTCTTAGGTAGAAATGACTAATCTTATCAAATTAAAGTATTTTTATGTGTTTTATCTCCCATCTTATTTACTTTTTTCAATTTGAGTCTTCTAGAATCTAACTTTAACCGTAGACTTTGTAGAACGCAAAACGCGAATTTAACCTTTGGAACTTCACTACTGGATCTTGTTCGCTGAATCGTAATCTTTCGACTTTCTTCACTGGATCGTGTTCGCTGAATCGTGTTCGCTGAATCGTGATCTTTAGTTCATAATATCCTTCATTGTGAAAAAAGTTATTGATATACAAGTAGGCCTATTAGCTACTGTACATGCCCATGCTACCTATATGGCGCTTTTGTCAATTGTTTTAAAGACTTTGCATATAATAGAGATGCAAATAATGGCAGGGCTCATTGTTAGCAGAATATGTTGACTTATATGATTAGTGTAAAAGCTAGCTTATAAAATAACTATTAAATGTCTTTTTTCAAAAAAAGATTTCTGAAAATCATAATATGAAGTAGACAATACCAATGATAAAGACCTCTGTCACTTATTTGTTCTTATTTTATCCTACTTTTGTAAAGGTTATTCTACAAATCAGATAGTTGTTCTCAATTAGTATTAAAACTGAAAGAAACCAAATCAAATTTCTTTTTCAGGATTATTGCTGTTTTGATTGTGTTCAAGATTATATTTTGGTCTTTTTTCTGTTATGTAAGAAACAGAAGATATTCAGCTGCTCAAGCTTGTCAGCAACGAGCTATTATTGTTGAAAGAGTTCCAACAAGAAGAGTTATTGATAATAGGGTAAGGAATTCATTCAGTTGAAAAATTCTTTACCTTAAGTTATATTTACCAGTTGACAATCACCAGGTCCATATTAATACTATAATCTGCATAACTATCGAGTCATGTAGACTGCACTGTTGTAATTTATTGGTTCTTCAAGAGGTGTGCACCTTGTGTTCTTTACATGTTACAGCACTGATATCTCATACTCTTGTAAACGATGGAGTTTGATAAGGGAATGGTATCACAATGCATTATATACATTACCACGGGAATGCAACACTAGATACTTTTGGTTTTGATAAACATAAATATAAATGTGTCTGAATGAGAATAATCCAACCTCATCAGCCTCATGACCAAATTGCTTGGCTTACTTCCGGGCATGTCAACATCAAAATTTGACAATTTATCTTAGATCTTGGGCCACATCTGCCAGTTTTTATACGCCCACATGAATATGTGGTCGTATATTGTCGTCGCCCCTGTCCGTCGGTCCGTCTGTCAACATTTCTTGTGAGCACTATAGAGACTACAGTTTTTATCTGATTTTGATAAAACTTGGTGTGATGCTTTAGATTGATAAGATCTTGGTCAAGTTCAAATTTGACATATTTTCGATGAACGGTTTTTGAGATATTGCCCTTGACTTAGAACGCCTTGAAATTTGTTAAAAATTGTTCGTGAGCAGGATTGAAGCTACAGTTTTCATCTGATTCTGATGAAACTTGGTATGATCATTGGAATTCATAAGATCTCGGACAAGTTCTAACTTGACGCATTTTCGATGAACGGTTTTTGAGTCATTGCCCTTGACTTTGTAAAAACACGTCAAAATTTGTTAAAAATAGTTTGTGAGCAGGATTGAAGCTACAGTTTTCAACCGACTCTGATGAAACTTGGTGTGATCATTGGAATTGATAAGATCTCGGACAAGTTCTAACTTGACGCATTTTCAATGAATGGTTTTTGAGTTATTGCCCTTGACTTTGTTAAAAAGTGTTGAAATTTGTTAAAAATAGTTCGTGAGCAGGATTGAAGCTACAGTTTTCAACCGATTCTGATGAAACTTGGTGTGATCATTGGATCTGATAAGATCTCGGACAAGTTCTAACAAGAGATATTTTTGATGAACATTTTTTGAGTTATTGCCCTTGACTTTGTGAACACGCGTCAAAAGTTGTTTTTTGCCCTTGATAAGAGCTGTGTGATTTAATTGTTTGTTGTATTTGGGTTATTGATATTGATTTTAAAAAATTTTGTGGAATTATTCAGCATGAATAATTTCTTCAATATGAGAAAATTTGTACTTTGTACTAAAGACTGTTTTATTATTTCTGACAGCTGCCAGTGGGCGTATGTTACCTTGCAACGCAAGCTATCTTTTAATATTTTTAAGCAGAAACAATAAACAACATACTTTATAACTTTACAAAGAGTTTATTTCAGGAAAATATATATTACAATATTTGAACCTAATGTGATAAAAAATTGTTTATATTGCAATACACAATCTCATATTGCCCAGAGAATGAAGAACTGAGATATTGACCTTGTCTTGTATGTCACATTGTCTTATTAATCATTATTCTCATTATTGCTCTTTTAGGACAGAGCAACTATAGTTGATAATGAAGTAGTACCAGAGCCTAGTTTTGCCACTGCTCCACCATCTTATGCAGATGCACTTTCAGACAAAACATCAAAACCACCTTCTTATGACCTGGTGGTTCCTCGATCAAACTAAAAATCGTCAAGTCACACAACAACAGCCAACATTCCACCCTTAATTACTTACTGTATGTTTAAAAAGTCTTTATTTTATAGTAAAACGAATGCTATGTGGACAGATTGTTTTAAGGTTATTTAAGGGACAGATCCATTAGAAAATGTAGCATAAGATACCAAAGATCTCTTAAAAAAGGTTGTTGTAATGGCCAGCTATTTGGCAACTTAAAGAATATAGAATATTAATGAGTGTGACAAGTTTTTCAAGTGAACAAATTACTTATATGTCCAAAGCTTTACATAATATCACTTGACTGTAGTCAGTTGGATGAAATACTAAAATTAAAATGTAGATATTTTGATCATTGTTACAAAGATCCAATTGTGTGAAAAAAATATTAAGTAATTAAATCAACCACCAAATCAAAACTAATCATTTCCAGGGGCCATGGCCATCGAAATATTTAAGCATCTGTTCTATTTAAGTTATATGAAAAATTTCTTGATTCACTTTAGTTTTTTTTTTAGATTATAGATTTTAGATATTATAGTTATTTTTATAATTGTTTTTGCTATGAAGAGAATGTTGAAATACCACAGCATTTGAGGAGTATCATAATATTATATTTTTTATTTCTGTTAAATTCTGTGATACATCTGGTTGTAATGTTAAAAAGGGTATTTTATACTTTAAGTATTTGATTATTCATAACAGTCACTGCTATCATACAATCAAGTAAAATTTGATCCACATTTTCAGCTTTTTTCAGTGGTAACCTCTTCATTTGAAGTCTAACTTGGTTTAAAAACTTATTTCGTTTGGATTCAAGGCATAAATCCGAGCACATGTTATCAATACTATTTTAAGCATGCTGAAAGGACAAATTTTGTGTAAACAAAATGTATCATTTGTTAGTTGATATTTTAGATTGATCTTATATCGCAGATATACTGATATACTCTTCTGCCTTATTTGTACCAGTAAGGACAATTTAACATAAGACAAAATGACTTTTATTTTTTTTTACTTCTGATGAAAAGGGTCAAAACCATATTATTTGACATCAGTTTTGAGTGCCTTTTTTTCTTGCCTTATAGTAACTTCTGGCCTTTTCAACAATTCAACAATACAATACCTTTTTATATTGCCGTCGCCCCTGTCCGTAAGTCAGTCAACATTTCTTGTGAACACAATAGAGACTACAGTTTTCAACTGATTTTAATGAAATTTGGTGTGATCATGTATATTGATGAGATGTTGGTCAAGTTCGAATTTGACTATTTTTCGATGAATGTTTTTTGAATTATTGCCCTTGACTTAGGAAAAACACGTCAAAATTTGTTGTGAACACAATAAAGACTACCGTTTTCAATTGATTTTAATGAAACATGGTGTGATCATGTATATTGATGCGATAATTTGATGAGGTTGGATTAATGATATTGATTTTTAAAATTTCTCAGCATAAATAACTGGCAGTAAATATATATATCATTGAATTCAAAGTAATAAACTTTCTTCAATAATGAGAAAATTCATACTTTAGTCACTAAAAACTGTTTTATCATTTCTGACAGCTGCCAGTGGGCATATGTTACCTTGCCTGGTAAGCTATCTTTAAACTTGGCTGTCAGTCAAATTTATATTAAGTATTCGGGTTACCTGAAATGAACTGATCATTAGCTAGTTAAGCTATATACTTTATCCTGTATGCCTTACTAATGAAATGGAAATTATTGTACATCTAGGAACATTTCTGGTACTAGTGCTGTATCATGAATTGTTATATATATTGTTCATTACCACTTATGTGTTCCAATTAGGGATGGGTAGGCTACTGATTAATATGTTAAAAGAGAAATCTCTACAATACTAAATATAAACATCTAATTTCATGGGTTATTTTTTTTATCACAGAAGTACAATAATATATTCATTGCTTTGATCGGTTAATATATAGTTTATAGTTAAAACTAAGAGAATATTTTTTGTTTGGAAGATTACTACTTGTAGTAGATGACTGAACTTGCAAAAGGTCGACATGAGAAAATATAACTTTGACAAAGATGATTATGAAATTAAATGATTATGAAATTAGATGATTAATAATTGAAATTATAATTTCAAAGCACCCTTAATTGATTATTTTACCCAGGTGTAGTTCCAATACCATCACTATACTAAGTGATATATTGTCTGATCATTGCTCACCCAATACTTTTTACATATATATATATTTTATTACAAAACTTTGTTGTATCAATCCTAACAGTTCTTGTCTGCTTATAGGTTTATGAAAGAAGCTTTTATATAAAAAATGTGTCAAATCCATCTTCTGATTAAATCCATTAAAGGGACAGATGTGCCATTTTTTTAAACCAATCGTACCACAGTCTCAGAAAAAGGAATTTTTTAGCTAAGCTTTTAAGTGTTTATATAGTGTTCACAGCTCACCGTCTAAATTTGAATCAATGTGCGCCCGAAATTATCCGCATTTGAAAGTTAAAAAGACAAATTGTGTCTATGATATATACAAAAGACATATGAAAATGGTAAATGAAACTCCTAGTTTAAAGTATTTTTGAAGGAATTACACAATTTTTGTACATTTTTAGTATTTTTGAAGAGTATATACATATATTCAAGACCCAAACCACTCCCTGAAAATAGTGCATCTGTCCTTTTAAACCATGATTTTATATTATGTATTTGGAAATTGTAACAGTTCTGAAGCAATGTATGATGCTCATTGAACAAGGATTATTTCTGTTAATTGTAAAATCTATAATGACTTCAGTGGAGTTATGTTCAATGGGAGAAAGGGCAGTCCATGCTTTTTTAAAGATAGACACAAGCTACTTAAGTTTACAATCTCGATAAAATTGAAACTTTGCATTTCAAATCTCTAACTAACACTAACAGAAAAAAAACATTAATCTTTTGTGATGCAATTTCAAGAATTTGTGATTAAGAAAAAAATGTGCCTTTGATTTTACAATATCTGTTAAAAATTAATGTTTTAAATAAAGTTTTAGAATATAATTTGGTATGTGTTATTCAATTGTTACTCTTTCACAGTATAATTAATTGAATTCTGTGTAGCTCAAAAAGATTAAAAAGCTCCTACCAGCTGTCAGATCAAAGTTTGAAATACTTGCAGATTGTCCAAGATGTCAATCCTCATCTTATTAGCTTGAAGATCCAAGTTTTATTCCACTGAAATAAGTTATGTGGCATGTTTTCATTTCGGAGGTGCTACATCATTGATATTGTTTTTTTTTCTTTTGCATATTTATATCAAACTGTTCCATGTGAAGATTCCAAAACATTTTCAATGAGTGAAAATATTTAATTAAAAAAAATACAAAAAGAAAAGTATATCATGTCTATGTGGGTTTTCTATTTGGTATATAGAATTGCATGACAACTGGAATATGATCAGTTAAAGTTGTTAGTCTGGTAATAAAATTAAACTGGTATGGTACCTGAAATTAAATCATTTGTAGATTTAAACAAGATAATAGTGGTATTGTAAATATATATATATGGATAAAATAGTATTTGCCTTAATATCTACTTGCTGTAGAAATAGAAATATTAAAACAGAACATGAAACATGCTGTAAAATTATATATCGTTAATACCAAAATATAAAACAAATTATCATATTAAAAAGATAAAATAAATATAAAACTTTATTTATTAAAGATGGGTCTCCTAATTTTTTAGTGTCAAATTAAGCTAACTTTTTGATTAATTGGCGTTTCTAATGAATAATCATGTATCATTAATCAGATTCAATAAGCAACCCTGTTATACTAAAGTCAAGAAACCCTCAGAAGTGTGTAATGGGACAAATTTTACCATGACAGTCGCAATTGGCCTTCTGTTTTTCAATATCTAAATGACCTGATGAATTTCTATCGCACAAAGCTTATAGCACTATGATAACCTCTATGTTATCTCCATTCCATTCCCTCTATAAGAGATAATGTAAAAGATTATATTTACCACAGGACATTGTTTATTATGTATTATGTAATCTATTCTACGTTTTCCACCAACATTACTTAGTGTAGTTTTATGTGGAGTATAAACTATAGTATCTAAATTAGCTTCTATTATATCACCATCTGTTAAATATTCTTGTCTTTTAATAGGTGTATCTAAACATAACTTTAGTCCTTCTGGTGTCAAAACTTCTTCATTATACATATTCAATTGTCTCATTTCAGTACCTGAAGTAGACATAAGATACCTCAAATTTCTATATTTTTGTAACATTTCCTGTGATTTAAGGATGATTTAAATAAAAACGATGCTAGTTTTTCTTTGACATGATTATCATGTTTTATAAGGATTGCACAGAATGTTCAATTTTGGAAATACAGGGTAGGTTGACCATTTCGACTCTACAGATTTTTTTTAAATAAAAAAACTCAAGCAAGATATGTGATAAGTTACAGTATAAAAAAGGTATTATGCCTAGATAATAAGGACACTTAGGGTCATTACTCAGAAGTTGAAATCGGGTATAATACCACAATACATGAATAATGAATGTTAAGTGAATCAAATACCTATTGTCCAATCCTGATCCACACCAGTCTTTACTCTACCATCATCTTTATACAAATTAAATATTTCATGTTCTCTTGCCTCTTTATCACCTTTATAAAACATTTACATATTACTTTTTGTTAAAACAAGCACAACTATGATGACTTATAAAGAACAAAACATAACAGGTTTCATATTGAAGCAGGAATATATACATGCTTTATGCACTGTAGCTTGGATGGACATCTGGTTTTTTTTTTTTTATACCATTTAGAATAGCTGGAATTGAGAATTTTCTGTTGGTAAAAGATATATTAAGATAACAGTCTAATTAAAATTAGACCTAACTTCCGTTCGTATTTTATTATTTTCGTTTCGAACGTTTTATTAGCTATTAGCTAATTAGCTATTAGCGGGATAAAGTGATGCGAACAATAGGTGCATTCCGAGGCGTATTAGACTAGTGGACTTGATAAGCTAGTCTAATATGCCTCAGTATGCACCTATTATCCCGTCGCTGTAAAGGGCAGTCACGTGATTGGTTAAAACAGAGGTCAAGCAAAGATTAACAGAATGAAAAGTCAAAAAGGACAGTGTTAGACCTTACTGTAGTGGTTATGTACATAGCTAATAAAGCATTCGAAACCCGACTAATAAAATACGAACGGAAGTTAGGTCTAATTTTATTAAGACTGATTTAGATAACATACCTGGAGAAATGTTATCAAAATTAAAATCACCACAAATAATATCAAAGGCTACAATATCATTGTCTTTTTTTGACTTCTCTCTGAATTCTTTTGTCCATTTCACTATTTCATCTAATTGTTTACAATTTATATTCAGTTTCCCTGAAGAAATAACGAGAAATGCTTTCACAGCAATAATCAGATTATCTAAAAAGATAAACAACAATGTGTATTTCAACAATCTGTATTATTTAAATGATAACACAAGAAATTACCCTGATATGCCTGTAGATGTGTAATATAAATATATCCTACAACTGCTTTATCTTCTCTTACATTTTCATACCATAATAAAACCTAAAAAATACCATATTATTGGCTATGGTTATCTGCTTCTTGATCAGTGAGTTTTTTATTCATTAAAGACAACAAAATTATGATTTCTCATCCATTACATTCAACATTTGTGCTTCCCTAAACCTATTGAAAGTAACCTTTTAAATCACCTTTTTTTACAGTTTAAATTAAAGGGGCAAGTTTGTCATCCGTTTAACAAATTGTACCTTTGTCTCAGAAACAGGATATTTTTTTTTAGCTAATCTCAACAGTATAAGTGTTCACAACTAAAAACCAAAAATTGAGCTTTCAAATTCATGTGTGTCCAGAATTATCCATGTTTGAAAGCTAAAAAGATGACTTGTCGTGCCTTGAGACTCTTTAACATATATATAGAAAATGAAAATCCTAGTTTGTGATATTTTTGAAGAAATTATGCCATTTACTTACTTTATAGTATAACTGAAAACATATATTCACGATCCAAATCAATCGCTAAAAAATTCCGAAGCTGTCCTTATCAGTCTAATCAAAATATGACCAAACTTTGTGGACCAAACTATGGTTCCTTTTTTTTATATTAGCTTTTATTTTTAACACAGCCACTCCAATCAGGGTCTTAAGATTGGCCTCTTAAACGTTGCTCAAAATAACCACAAAATCATTAGATTTTCCAACCAATAAGTTTTGATATAGATATCATATTTGCCTACCTTTACCATTAATAGTCCTTTACTGGAATAAACACACTGCTTACAACTGGAATTAAAGTGTTGAAAATCTGCTCCTATTATTTCATATTTACTAGCAAACATTAAGCCACTATTTAAACAGTAAAAATTACTATGTCTACTGTACATTCCCACATCACATATAATATAAGGATAGATTTTGTGAAGTTCATTTTTCAAAAGCATACTATAGTCTGATTGCCATACTTCTTGTAAACACACAAAGTCCATATTAGGAAAATGACATGTTACTCCAGCATTTAAAGAATTTGATTTCATTTTCAGGCCTTTATTTGTGTCTCTTTCTCCATAATACATTTGATCAATAATTATTTTCTTTCCTATTTCTTTAGTACGATAAGAAGCATTAGCTAAATTATTACTTCTAGATAAATATTCTGGTAATAAACATAAGTTAAGTGTTCCAATTCCAATTTCACCAAGTTGATGTTTTGTTTGCTGGTTTGATGAAGTTTTCTGTATGGAAAGGGTATATGGGTTTCTCCTAGTATAAACCACACACCGCAGAATGTAGCCAATTAAAGCAAATGGTGATAATATTATTGTAAGGAGAAGATATGGCAACAACAAACAAAATCTTTTTATAAACAAGTGGTTTGGGGATTTCCTCTCTGCAGTAGTGGCTAATACCAATGAGAGTAAGCAATTCAAACTTGTCCAAAATGGTTTAAACAGTAACCATGATAAGAAAAAGATATATTCATATACAGGACCAGGAAATGGCTTAGTATGAAGCTTCATTTCACCTGTCACCAAACTGTAAAACAAAATATAAATTTTCAGGAAGGAACAAGATTATCTCACTGAGAAAATAAGAATAAACTGATTCATGCCAGGATTAAGAATTTGAATAAGGCTCAGGTTGGTTAAATATACATAAAATTCAATGTATTATTGTGTATTCACCTGTTCATAAAAAACATAATACATTTACATTTTCCATTTTGTTAGAAACTCCTATGTAAAGCAATAGATAATTATAGAGAACTCTTCTTGCCATGCATAAAAGATAAGAGGGTATGAGAAGGTACTGATTCTATAGGCCTATAAAGGGATTACAATATATTTAATCAACTATAATAAAAGATAAGTGAGGGGAGGTGAATTGTTCCAAGACTTAGAAGATTCAGTATTAAATAGATTTTTCATATCCATCATCTATAATATATTCCAAAATGCATGGCAAAAGATTCACTAATAAATTTATACTAAGTGGGCTAATCAAATATATAATACTTCAATCAATTAGTTACAGACTTTTGAGTTTCCTCTATTGCTCAAATTACATGACACCATTACAAATAAATTCCAGGAGCAGCCATGGCTCAGTGAGTTAGGTGTTTGCTCGCTAACCTGTAAGTCGAGGGCTCAATCCTGGCATGGGATAATACCTTCAGAATTTTCAACCCAATTTCCCTGATCAATGATGTATGTAAGAGAAGCTGACATGGAAAAAAGCGTCTAGTTGTTCGGATGGGACAATAAACCGAGGCCCTAAGCTGCTATATAGATTCCTCGAAAGTTTGAAATCAAAATATAGAAGACTAAAGCCACTTATTGTCAAATTACTAAATCCCATTATCTTCCTATCTGTATAGTAATATGTAGCGGTATGTAATAAAAAAACAAATTATTTTGTTAGCAATTCATTAAAATCAAACACTATTTTCAGATCTCTAAAGAGTTGAATTTGACATCTGTTTTACCTAATTCCAGTTCGAATTTCAAACTGATTTCAAGTTAACATTTTTTTAATATAATGGCTTTATGTCACATACCATGTTCATCAACAGACAGAAAATTAGATAACCATAAATTTGTCTATTCTGTCAAAAAGCAATTTTTTTTATTAACTTGTGCTCATTAGGCTAGTTATCTGCAAACTTCCAAATAAACATCACTGAGTTATTTATTTAAACATTTTGTAGTGAATGCTCCTTTAATTAGTTGTCATCTCGAACACTACAAAACAACCTATAGTGCAAACGTAAACTCTAAGGTTCACCAAGCATGCAGAGGCAACATGTTTAGTCCTCAGGGTGAAATTACATACAAAACATCAAGACAAGAAATTTCTAAAATATAATTTCAACATATGACATATTGTCACATTAGAAACAATTTATTTCTCCACTTACGTCCCTCCACGGTAACTAACAATTGCGCATGACAGGTTTGCTTATTCGACCGTCACACTGTCTGGTGTGTTGCGTTTATCTATCTTTTTTTTTAAAGGGATATGATCCTGAGTAAGATCTTTGCTTTGCCAATTTGAGAGAAATTTCAGAACGTTTCAGAATCAAATGGCCATGGATAAAGGTTAAATTAACTTAAAATAAGTAGGCCTTAATATTGGGTAACTTTTCAATTTATCAAAATTATGGAATATATTCTAATTTGGGGATAAAGTTTAAATCTATTGGAGTCTTCACCGTGGCACTATTCACTTGAATCATACATTCAATTCCTTTACAGTTTTTTTTAGTCATCACTTACTTTATTTTTTAGCTACAGTTGGCATTATCTTCATATGTTTTCTATGCTGAGACTGTGAAATGTTGACTAATGCAGAAATTGCATCAAATTGGTTTTACAATACCCTTGATCTCAATGATATTTTCATTGATCGGTCTCCCACATTGTTTTTCAACAGAATATTTCCAAAAGTTTTTTGTATATTTAAATTTTTAGACTGTTGTCCTTAAAAGAGACAATTTGCCTTGAGGTTGATTTGGGTCTTGAATATTATGTAAATAGTCTACAGAAGTATTAGAAATGTCCAAAATCGTATAATACCTTCAAAAATACCTCAAACTAGGAATTTTACTCACTATTTCTATATAATATGTTTATAATATATTGTAGTGTCTCAAGAAAAGTCTAGTCGTCATGTTAACTTTCAAATGCAATGGATTTAATGGTGAACACTATTAGGCCTACTGATAAGCTTTAGAATTCGCGTTTCTGAGACTGAGGTACGATTGGTCAAATGGATGCAAAGCCCAGCCCTTTAAGTTGAAATGATACCCAGTAATATATATCCAGCAAGACAGAAAAAAAATCAAGTTATTGACTACAAGATTTTATACATGTACAAACTTTACAATATAGATTTGAGATAGACAAAGACAAAATTCAGTCATAGTTTATATAACATTTTACATCAAAGTAACAATTATTATAACAATTAATAATCTAATAGCTATTCCAGGTAGCCACTGCAAAAAAGTTACCATGCATCTAATTACTGATGTAAAACAATTTTTTGTGATAGAAACCTATTTACAAGATTTCTATATGAGAAACAAATCAGCTCAGTGAGCTGGCAGAATTTTTAATTTCCAATACATTTCATATAAAACTTACATGATTTTCAGGATAACTAACCACAAATGTATTGATATTCAAAGTCTAATGACTCGATTTGGAGAAAAAATTACAAAAATTACATCTACCAGTGTATGATTAAGAGCTATATCTTAGGATTTCAGATCCTCTAAGAGAAGTTAAATACATGTGTTATAAATGAGGTGGGTGATTATAAGATATATATTATTATTATTCGTGATATTCTATGTCAATCACTTACACAATGTTCACAGCCTTTGATGAGATAACAATGATTAAAATACCTTCACAAGACAAATAGATTAGATTAATAGAAAATTACTCAGTTAAAATGACATATTTTCATTTTCATATTTCTCAATACTAAACCTTTTGCAAATTAGAAGAGAGTATATATATTTGCTACATAGGAGAATGCGATGTTAAAAGAAATACATTAAGTAATATAAACATCCCTTGCAATTACATTTTATACAACTGATTTAAAATAATTACATCAATAAACAACATAACCATGATGTTTGTGGGTTCTACCATAGGTATAAACACTTGAATTTTCATGCATACAATCAGTTAAGTTCTTTGATTATTCCTTGCCCACCAAGGTTTAGCAAGTTCCAGATACGTGGCATCCATTCTTACTCCAGTTAGTGATAATTTCCAGGAAAGATGTATTAGAGTTATGGGAAGCAACAATGCAACTACTTTTTCCACTTTTCATCTACCTAGCAGATATTGACATAGTCAAGGTAGAAATTGTATTCTTTTGAGAAAAAGATAACTTTGCAAATGAACGAATACTTATGATCATTGCAATCTTTTTATCAGATATGATTCGCCTAATTCTTTGCCCATGTTATTTTACATCATATAATTTACTGTCAGTATATTGGAATGGTTTAATATATCTTACATATTTATTTGATCTATATATGTTCAATAAACAATATGTATTTAAAATATTGGTATATAACTGTCGATTTTTGCTCTGTGTCTTTGAGCCACACATTCACCTATCCATATAATATTACGACATTCTTGTTCCTTTAGTTTAACATATGAATAAAATACACCAAATTGGAACTGGTGCATGAAGGATTGTTTCATCAGTTTCACCTATAAAGAAAAAATATATATCATAATCATCCTTGTCTCTAATCTTTACTTCTATTTAGATAAGACACACATGGATATTGTAGCTGACTGTCAATAACGCCATGTTTCTTTCTGCTTAATGAACTTAATGCTTATTTCATAAATAAATAATTGAAAAAGAAATGACCAATCACCATGCTTAAGGTGTGTGCAAAATGATTATCTATTTCATAGTAACAATATGAAATCTTACCTCATGTTCAAAGAATTTATCTTCTAATGTTTTATCACCAGGGTTAGTACCAGCTCCTTCAAATAGCTCTCTGTAAGACTGAAAATAATATATTTTAGACTGAGATGAATTCAAATTACAATAGAAGGTTAGTCTACTCATTTTTGTAATGATAGTGTAACATTTGGCCCAAAGTTTATACAATAATAAACCAGTCTGAGTCCAAAATATTAATCATTAAAAAAGTAAGTCCTATATACAATTTTGAACTTGAATGATTATTATTATGATGATATAACACATTCTCAGAAACCACATTATTCCGAATATTTTCAGCAGTTGTCCTGATGAGAATTTATTTGAAAATGTCAACAATATGTTATTTCATCTACTTGATCAGTTATCAAATTTAAAATATTATATGACAAGTTCAAATTCATAAAGTTTAGGATTCTGTCCCATAAAAGAATATAAGGACCAATTTTGGTATTTCTTTATGTAAAATTTCACACTTAACTTACAGCATAATATTCAGCTACTTGACGAACTTGATCATAATCTTCAGCTTGAGACAATTTAGATAATCCATCAGGATATAAATTACCACATCTAGGATATAACTTCTCTCTATCTTCTTTACTTAATTCAGTACCAAATGAATTTATAGTTATAATAAATGCTCTACGGTCAGCTTCAAACTAAAATATATATAATACAAGTCTTTGTTCTTCATTCTGTTACTGATATTCTTTGTACATGAAATATTAATTAAATACAGTACTAAACGGAATCTGTATTGTACATGGTTTCATTCATTACTTTGCATTCAATATTACTAATATTTATAAAGTGGATATTCTTTACTCAATTTTTATTAAGTGAACTAAACAGAATTAAAAAACCCAAAATTAACCATGGTGCAACTTGAATATGAAATTTTCTACTTACAGCTAATGCTTCACACATAACTTCTGCTGTGGCACCTCCAAGATTTTTACAGAAATTATAGAAATCTTCCAAATATGCCTGAAATACCAATGACCATATAACTCACATTAAAATCTAAATTACACAGTGTGAAACTGTGTGATGTTATCTTAATATGAAAAAACATATCATAGTTGTTACATTTTGATCCATGTGTTCCATTGAGAAAAATAAACTTACACAATAATTTATCACTTACTTTATAAAGTGTGTTTCTGATGATTTCAATATTCATTTCATCTAAATCTTGTTCAGAGATACAATCAATAAAATATGGAGCTGAAAATATAACAAACAATCTTAAAGAATAAAAGTTAGATTAACCAGTGACAGTGTACTAGTTAATGTAGTCTGTGATGGTCTTCATGACCAGCCTTTAAAGCAACTTTTGAATCTTACGAAAAAATATAGTTCCTATCTGGTTTTAGGAGTAATCGGTCCTTTTTAACAATCTTAAATGTTAATTAATGATCTCATTGCTTTTGACTTTTCCCAATAACTGTGAAGCAGATAATAATATCTGACAAAGAATTTTTTGGCATAAAACTTGGCTTTCTTTGCAAAAAGATTGAGAAGTGCAGCATTTATTAATAGTTAAAAATGATGGTTGAAAGCTTATGCTTTTGGTCTATCTAAGTCAAGAAAAAAACAATTCAAAATATTTTCCAATGACTAAAAGCTTCCTCATTTTCAAAGGCTTAAACACCATAAAATCAACAGGAAGATTTTCTTATTGAAATAAAAAGGGGAAATTTACCTAAAGGTGTATCAACTAACACAGCATTATATAACTCAGCTGGGGTTGAAGCAATATGTATAGCTTCCATTTGCTCAAAACTACCCAGAGGGTGACATTTTGAAATCAACTCATTTATTGGTCTTTGATGTAATGTTCCAGTAATTAATAATATAATGTTATCTATCATATAACTGTACCTAATTTAAAAAAACAAGAAGAAAAGAAAATCATAACAATTTCATAACTACAAACTTCAAATTCACCTGAAAATATATCATTGGGTCAGATACAGCATTGAATTTATAGCTGGCTGGAATTTGGTCTCTGAGAGACACATTAAATAATCTATTGTAAAACTAAAAGGTTGATTGATGATAATATTAAGTTTGAGCTTACGTTATGTAATCAAGGAATGTTGCCAGAGGTTCTAAGCAATGATTTCTCAGATGCTGAAACTCTACCACCAATTTTTCTCTCATTTTATCATCAATAACAGACACTGTAAGGGGACTGGGTTCATTTGCCAGAAAATTTCCATAATCTGTACTCTGTAGATGAAGTTTTAAATCTGAAATTATAATGAATTACCGTATTATATCCATTTAAAAGTTTAAATAAGATAAGGTTTGAGGCATAAGAAAAGGGCATTGACATAAATAAAATTCAAGAAAATGGGATAAGTTTAATTTGTTCACTACCACCACATAGCTTTGTTGTTATGTTTATTATATCTGGGCTTTCCTTGGCTTGAATACTTGAAGTCAATTCAATGTCAAACTCAAGGAAGCTTGGTAAAGAACTCTAATATGACATTAGTAATTGGTTAAAATCATTAGATAGAATTTATTTGTTAATTGATATTTTGTCAACATAAACCATGGATATTATTATGATGCGTAGATCTAGATCTATATGAAATTGAAATATTCTTTGTCTTTTTTATTAACTCTGACTCTACTAGCCTACTTCTATTTCCCTACCTTCTAACGTCTCACACTGAACCAAGTTCAAATAATCAGCCTGTTTCAGAACACCACATTTGAAACCACGCACCAGACCTTCCAGATATCCATGGTCTATATTAAAGCTCAATTCGGGCATCATTTTGTTGAAATATTTTGGTTTTTCAAGCCGAACTTGTCTTTGACGGATGTTACAACTCGGCAAGTGATCGATCACATGATCATAACGTAGCCACCTACCGCTATAATAATAAATAAATAAAGGGACGTAATCTGTGAAAACAAAATTACCGTAAACATTTATTAGGCCTATAATATGAGTATTTTAGTTTAGAAATATATTTTCCCATTAGCTGATACATCCTAGGTCATTTTCAGCAATACCGATTTTATATTTCAGAAAACCAGTGACAATTCCGCCATTTCACTATATTAAAGTCAAAAACAAAAGAAAGGCAGTTTTGCTACAATGGCAGTTTTCAGTACCGATAGTGTTCGTGGTACAATAGCACAGTTGTGTGCTTGGAATAATGGCAGGTTTTATGCAGTTGTGTGCTTGGTACGTCAATGGCAGTTTTAAGTTGTGTGCTTTGTACGGTGGATGTTTTAAGTTGTGTGCTTGGTACAATGGCAGTTTTTAGTGCTTGGGTAGGCCTACATTGATGAGATCTCAATCAAGTTTGAAATTGGTAACAATCAGATGAAGAGTTTCAGAGTTATTGTCCTTGACATAGTAAAAGCGTCAAATTACGATAGAGTCTACAGTTTTATCCTATCTTCAGGAAACTTGGTATATATGTATAATTATATTGATGAGATCTCGAGTCAAGTAAGAAATTGGTAATAATTGAATTAACGGTTTTAGAGTTATTCCTTTTCATGTTTAAGTTTGATAATTTGATTTCAGGTTTTGCCTTGACTTATAAATATATTTTAAGATTATTTGAAAATCCATTATTAATCCTCTAAAGTCTTTGTTATCTTTTCTGATAGCTGATAGTGGGCGTATGTTACCTTGCCTGGCAAGCTATCTTTAGATTTAAGTAACTTATAGTCTTCTACTTATTCTCAAAGTTTCAAATAAAGATATCGAGCTGTTTATGGCCAACATCAAAATTTACTAAATAACTAAGTAAGTTATTACAATTAGGCTAGCAAAGTCCGCTTAAATCCCCACTTTTAAAACAAATTTCGGTTTGATATAATACATATAGGCCTAAGTAAATATCATATTATCATATAAATCTTTCCCGTATAACTTACAACATTTTTAATTTTGCAGACACTTCCCTTTTGTGAACAAGGTAGGTAGGTAGGTTAACGTTCGCTTCCAGCGGATGTTGATATCGCAAACTACTTTGTGAACAATACTTAGGTCTTCTCTTATCCCCCTTTTCACGTGAGATCAAATTTTAGGATGTTTACAGTGATATAATTTATCTCTATTTTAAACAACCAATCAGGAATACGTATTTCAACCTGTCACGTGACACTAAATCTAGGTCATGGGTTTCCTATAAATATGGCGACACAACTTCTATCAGTCTCTTAGTCAATTCTCACACGTAGAAGGAATAAACCACAGTGATCAAATTTACTCAACTGACATCATGCCTTCATATAAAGTTGGTACGTTGTTTATATGATATAGATTACATTTATTGAGAGATGACATTGCATCATTGTTAAGTTAGTACGAGTGTCAGTAGGCTTGTACAGTGTCACGTAGGCTTGTATACCGCCGGTGTCGATACTAACAAACTCGCTGTAAAACCAAAAGACAATAGGCAACTTCTTGGAACTGCTTTTGAGTCGGGTTAAAACTAATTTTTTTTATTATTAGGCTTCGAGTAGGCCAGCCATCATGAACCGTAGATCAGAGTCAGAGATTTTTAATGTTGAGAAGAAATCCAGCCAAAACAAAAGTAAAAGGCACTGACTAGGGCCTAGTCGGATAATACATCATTGATCCTTGAACATTATGTGTTTCGTAGTTCTAAGCTGGGGATGGGTCCAATTTATTTATTTACTAATTCGTATTTTCACAAATATATATGTGTACAGGTCATGTAAAAAAAATCCTGGAGATTTGTCTTGAAAAATCTTGAGATTGGGGTGAAATGTCAGGCAATTTTTGCTACGGGCATAAATTCATGAATTTTAAGCTATGAATTGCTTTTATTTTTAACTTTAAAAAACTCTTAAGCAACGCAAATTTATTATATATCATAGGTCTACATGACACAGTAAAAATCAACAAATCTATATAGGCTAAGCCTACAAAATAACTCTAGAAATAGTGTCTGACATTTCAAATATTGGGGCCAAAAACGTTAATGTTGTCATTCTTCATTGACTGAATCTGAAATAATGTCAAGTTGAAATAATGTTTGAAAACAAGGATGCAAGAATCATCCCAACCCTCTAATTTAAATGGTAGGCCTACATGTAATACCAGTATTTAAAAATCAGTACATTTGTAAATAGACCGACTGACTTTTACTGTTACTTTGTTACTTTTTCGTTACTTTTTCCTAAGATGTAATCTATGCCTTCTAAATAAATCTCCAGTCTGATTTACAGAGAATAAAAGAAAAATAATTGATAAATGTGTGAATTTATATGTGTGTATTTTTTCAAATATAACTGTCACATAATTAATGTGATGCCTCAATACACCCTTAATACTACAGGAAATAAATCAACATTTTAGCAGATATAGGCCTAGCTGTTTATTGTAGATGTTAAATTATTTGATATAAGTCTTTCAAAAAAAAAAAAAAAAACCAATGTCAAAGACCAATTAGATCTTTTCTTATGATAACCTATTTTGCTCAGATCTTTGGAGTACATTATGTTAGTCTGCAATGTCTCACTCCATTGGGATTGTCAAATTTGAATATTGCCATTATAGCCATTATTTGAATAAATATGTATATGTATGTATACACTTCACTTACTAACTGGTCAACTATAAAGTGTAACATCAAAAGTAAATTTAACTAATCGGCTGTTAATCATACATTTTTCTAAATGTCATTCTAAAAATTAACTGAGGACTGTTCAATCCAGTTGTTATCTGATAAGAATTTGCAAAAAGCTGCATGAAACCAGATGATTCTAGTTATAAAGTGTAACATCAAAAGTAAATATATAATTTAACTTATCGGCTGTTAATCATAAGTTTTTCTAAATGTCATTCTGATCTAAAAAATATAAATTTTAATATAAATTGTTTTCCAGCCGATATCAGTCTTGCAGAATGGGGGCGTAAAGCCATTGAAATAGCTGAAAATGAAATGCCAGGGTTGATGAGCATGAGAAGAAAGTATGGTCCTTCCAAACCATTGAAAGGTGCTAGAATAGCTGGCTGTCTTCACATGACTGTCCAAACAGCTGTATTAATTGAAACACTCACTGAACTTGGTGCTGAGGTAATTTTTTTTTTTTGGGTAATTGAACTGTTGACATCAATTCATATTCAAATCAAAGGATTTGTACTGTGAGCTTCTAAAAATGATTAAGAAATATTAATAGAATAACTAAACCCATACTTAAATGATTATTTCACAGATAGAACTTATACATATATCTTCCTGCAGAGAAGAGTTTGCATAGATATACACAAAATGAATGCATGATATATGCTATATTGATGATACTGTTATATTAATATTCTTATCACATAGTTGTTTGAATGTTGTAGGTTCAATGGTCAAGTTGTAATATTTTCTCTACACAAGATCATGCTGCTGCAGCTATTGCCAAGACCGGTGTGCCAGTGTATGCATGGAAGGGTGAGACGGATGAAGAATATATTTGGTGTATTGAACAGGTTTGTTTAATTAGTGTAAATTCCTCTGACACATAAATTGACACATGACAATAGGACAGTCACGAAGACCTGTATCTTGACATTTGACTCAAATCTTGAGTAAAATTTCAGTGTACCTAACGACAACATTATCACGGCGCATTACAAACAGGATTTATATCTTAGCAGTTTGACCAATTATTTTTATACGCCCACATGACTTTGTTAAAAAGTGTTGAAATTTGTTAAAAATTTTTCGTGAGCAGGATTGAAGCTACAGTTTTCAACCGATTCTGATGAAACTTGGTGTGATCATTGGAATTGATAAGATCTCGGAGAAGTTCTAACTTAATACATTTTTGATGAACGGTTTTTGAGTTATTGCCCTTGACTTTGTTAAAATGTGTTGAAATTTGTTAGTTTGTGAGCAGGAATGACGCTACAGTTTTCAACCGATTCTGATGAAACTTGGTGTAATCATTGGAATTGATAAGATCTCGGACAAGTTCTAACTTGACGCATTTTCAATGAACGGTTTTTGAGTTATTGCCCTTGACTTTGTAAAATCGCGTCAAAATTTGTTAAAAATAGTTCGTGAGCAGGATTGAAGCTAGTTTTCAACCGATTCTGATGAAACTTGGTGTGATCATTGGAATTGATAAGATCTCGGACAAGTTCTAACTTGACGCATTTTCGATGAAATGTTTTTGAGTTAATGCCATTAACTTACGAAAAACGCGTTAAAATTTGTTTGTGAGCACAATAGAAGCTACAGTTTTCAACAGATTCTGATGAAACTTGGTGTGATCATTGGAATTGATAAGATCTCGGACAAGTTCTAACAAAAGATATTTTTGATGAACCTTTTTTGAGTTATTGCCCTTGACTTTGTAAACACGCGTCAAAAGTTGTTTTTTGCCCTTGATTAGAGCTGTGTGATTTAATTGTTTGTTGTATTTGTGTTATTGATATTGATCTTAATAAATTTTGTGGAATTATTCAGCATGAATAATTTCTTCAATATGAGAAAATTCGTACTTTAGTCACTAAAGACTGTTTTATTTTTTTCTGACAGCTGCCAGTGGGCGTATGTTACCTTGCAACGCAAGCTATCTTATTGTCTGCAAGACTTCAGTGTCGCCACCCAATCAGATTATTTTCCTTTCAAGTGCATGTGAATATCAACATAGTGGAAAATGCCTGAATGAAGATTTTTGTCTCTTTGTGTGTCTGCAGCCCGTTGGTGAAACCTGTGACAAGACTTAAGTCACGGACCAGGACAAAATTGCTCAGTCAAGGAGTGCCTTGATTGTTCCAGGTTATAATGTATGTGACCTTTAATTATTTGGGATTTGATTATTCCATCCTTAGTGTAATATATTTTTTATTTCAGACTATATATTTTGCTGATAAAAAACCATTAAATATGATTTTAGATGATGGTGGTGATTTAACAAACTTAATTCATAGTAAATATACTGACATTTTACCAGGTAAATCTATCACATATTGCTATTTTTACATCTTTTCTCTGACTTCAGTATATTGATATATCTAGAATCTGAGTGATATCTTTATTTGTTAACAGTCCAAAAAGTTCACAACTACAACCAATGAAATGAGTAACAAATTCAAAATCTTAATAGAATAAAGTCAGGTGGTGACATTTTGGTCACAATTCTTTCAATAATGGTGTCTTTAAGGTCACACTTTTTATACGCCCACATGAATATGTGGTCGTATATTGTCGTCGCCCCGGTCCATCGGTCCGTCCGTCAACATTTCTTGTGAGCACTATAGAGACTACAGTTTTTATCTGATTTTGATAAAACTTAGTGTGATGCTTTAGATTGATAAGATCTCAGTCAAGTTCGAATTTGACATATTTTCGATGAACGGTTTTTGAGTTATTGCCCTTTACTTAGAACGCCTTGAAATTTGTTAAAAATTGTTCGTGAGCAGGATTGAAGATACAGTTTTCATCCGATTCTGATGAAACTTGGTATGATCATTGGAATTCATAAGATCTCGGACAAGTTCTAACTTGACGCATTTTCGATGAAGGGTTTTTGAGTTATCGCCCTTGACTTTGTTAAAACGCGTCGAAATTTGTTAAAAATAGTTTGTGAGCAGGATTGAAGCTATAGTTTTCAACCGATTCTGATGAAACTTGGTGTAATGATTGGAATTGATAAGATCTCGGACAAGTTCTAACTTGATGCATTTTCGATGAACGGTTTTTGAGTTATTGCCCTTGACTATGTAAAAACACGTCAAAATTTGTTAAAAACAGTTTGTGAACAGGATTGAAGATACAGTTTTCAATCGACTCTGATGAAACTTGGTGTGATCATTGGAATTGATAAGATCTCGGACAAGTTCTAACTTGACGCATTTCTGATGAACACTTTTTGAGTTAATGCCATTAACTTACGAAAATCGCTTCAAAATTTGTTTTTTGCCCTTGATTAGAGCTGTGTGATTTAATTGTTTGTTGTATTTGGGTTATTGATATTGATTTTAAAAAATTTTGTGGAATTATTCAGCATAATTAATTTCTTCAATATGAAAAAATTCGTACTTTAGTCACTAAAGACTGTTTTATTATTTCTGACAGCTGCCAGTGGGCGTATGTTATCTTGCAACGCAAGCTATCTTTTATTCTCAAAAGGTCTTAATGTTAGGATATCCTTAAAACAGTGTTTGAAGTTAATACCCTAGGACATGGTTTCAAGAAAATGCAGCTAGGTTGGTTGGACTGTTCTATATGCAGCTATTATTTAAGTAAATATTTGAAGTTGTTTATACTTCATGGTTTCAGGAATCAAGGGTCTTTCAGAAGAAACTACAACCGGTGTACATAATCTTTATAAAATGATGAAAGACGGCAAATTGAAAATGCCAGCATTCAATGTCAATGATTCAGTTACAAAGGTAGTATTGTCAATTGCACAAAATTTTAACTCTTTAAGAAAGCTAAGAGTATTATTCAAATAGAGCAAATGATAGGGATTTCCACATTTATTACTAGTTCCAAGAAGTATGAATGTATTCAAATAATTGACAATGTCACATATTTTTGTGAATAAATGATATTTTTGATTTCAGAGTAAATTTGATAATTTATATGGTTGTCGTGAATCTCTAGTTGATGGTATTAAAAGAGCTACTGATGTTATGTTGGCTGGTAAAGTAGCATTGGTAGCAGGATATGGTGATGTTGGCAAAGGTTGTGCTCAAGCCTTGAGAGCTTTTGGTGCACGAGTTATTGTTGCAGAAATCGATCCTATCAACGCACTTCAGGCAGCTATGGAAGGTTTGTTTTTCATTTGGTCGTATATTGTCTTTGCCCTTGTCCGTCGGTCCGTCCGTCAACATTTCTTGTGAGCACTATAGAGACTACAGTTTTTATCTGATTTTGATAAAACTTAGTGTGGTGCTTTAGATTGATAAAATCTCGGTCAAGTTCGAATTTGACATATTTTCGATGAATGGTTTTTGAGATATTGCCCTTGACTTAGAACGCCTTGAAATTTGTTAAAAATTGTTCGTGAGCAGGATTGAAGCTACAGTTTTTTTATCTGATTCTGATGAAACTTGGTGTGATATTTGGAACTCGGACAAGTTTTAACTTGACGCATTTTCGATGAACGGTTTTTGAGTGATTGCCCTTGACTTTGTTGAAACACGTCAAAATTTGTTAAAAATAGTTTGTGAGCAGGATTGAAGCTACAGTTTTCAACCGACTCTGATGAAACTTGGTGTGATCATTGGAATTGATAAGATATCGGACAAGTTACAACTTGATGCAATTTTGATGAACGGTTTTCGAGTTATTGCCCTTGAATTGTAAAAACGCTTCAAAATTTGTTCGTGAGCACAATAGAAGCTACAGTTATCAACCAATTCTGATGAAACTTGGTGTGATCATTGGAATTCATGAGATCTCGGACAAGTTCTAACTTGAGATATTTTTGATTTGATTTTAACAAATTTTGTGGAATTACTCAGCATAAATAACTGGCATATATATATATGTAATTGAATTCAAACTAATAAAATTTCTTCAAAGTGAAAAAAATTCATACTTTAGTCACTAAAGACTGTTTTATCATTTCTGACAGCTGCCAGTAGGCGTATGTTACCTTGCCTCGCAAGCTATTTTTTTAATATCTCTCCAAAACATTTGCAAAATGGTCAAAATAAAATAATTGATAATAGTGAGTAGCAAAACATTTTACTTTGTCTCAGCTGTAAATAGGTGTAGATATTTTGAGAATGATCCTTCTTGACCCAAGAATCAGCAGGTTGTTCTTTACTTTTGATGGATATTGTTTTCAGATGATAAAGAGCTTCATTTCTTAAGCTTAAAATGTGTGATTATTGATTGTAGGTTATGAAGTTTCTACAGTTGATGAAGCAGTAAAGGAAGCTCGTATTTATGTCACAGCTACTGGCTGCTCAGGAATATTAAGACCTGAACATTTTCAACAGATGTTAGAAGATTCTGTTGTTTGTAATATTGGTCATTTTGATTGTGAAATTGATGTTAAATGGTTGAATGAAAACTCCAGTAAGAAGGAACAAATCAAACCTCAGGTAATACTTTCACCGTGGCCTCGGAATGTATTGATCTTCAAAATGGATAGTCATTGCATGCGATGAATTGAAACAAAAACACTGTTAGCAAGGGTGTAGAATATGTACTCTTTCAACAGATGTCACTTAACATACATAAGAGATGAAAAAAAAATAATATCTATTTATTTATTTAAAGATTGTGCAATATAAACTAATAATATATTCTAAGCGAAAGTAATATATTTAAAATACTTTTTATCACATGATGTGATAATGTATATTGATGAGATCTTGGTTAAGTTCGAAGTTGGGGGAGTTTTCGACGAACTGTTTTTGAGTTGTTGCCCCTGACCTAGGAAAAACGCCTCAAAATTTGTTTGTGAACACAATAGAGACTACAATCTTAAGATGATTTTAATGAAATTTGGTGATCATTTTTTATACGCCCACATAAATATGTGGTCGTATTTTATCGTCGCGTCGGTCCGTCCTTCAACATTTCTTGTGAGCACTATAGAGACTACAGTTTTTATCTGATTTTGATAAAACTTGGTGTGATGCTTTAGATTGATAAGATCTCGGTCAAGTTCAAATTTGACATATTTTCAATGAACGGTTTTTGATTTATTGCCCTTGACTTTGTTAAAACGCGACGAAATTTGTTAAAAATAGTTCGTGAGCAGGATTGAAGCTACAGTTTTCAACCGATTGTGATAAAACTTGGTGTGATCATTGGAATTGATAAGATCTCGGACAAGTTCTAACAAGAGATATTTTTGATGAACATTTTTTGAGTTATTGCCCTTGACTTTGTAAACACACGTCAAAAGTTGTTTTTTGCCCTTGATTAGAGCTGTGTGATTTAATTGTTTGTTGTATTTGGGTTATTGATATTGATTTTAAAAAATTTTGTGGAATTATTCAGCATAAATAATTTCTTCAATATGAGAAAATTCGTACTTTAGTCACTAAAGACTGGTTTTATTATTTCTGACAGCTGCCAATGGGCGTATGTTATCTTGCAACGCAAGCTATTTTATTGATTTTTATTGATGAGATTTTGGACAAGTTCGAATTTGATAGTTCGATGAACAGACTTTGAGTTATTGACCTTGACTAAGGAAAAATGCATCAAAATTTGTTTGTGATCATGTAAATTGATGCGATAATTTGATGTATTTGGGTTATTGATACTGATTTTAAAAAATTTGGGTGGAATTTCTCAGCATAAATAGCTGGCAGTAAATATATATATCATTGAATTCAAACTAATAAAATTTCCTCAATATTAGAAAATTCATACTTTATTCACTAAAGATTGTTTTATCATTTCTGACAGCTGCCAGTGGGCATATGTTACCTTGCCTGTCAAGTTATCTTAATGAGATATTGCCCTTGACTTAGAAAAAACGTGTCAAAATTTGTTTGTGAACACAATAGAGACTACAGTTTCAACTGATATTAATGAAATTTGGTGTGATCATTTATTGATGAGATCTTGGACAAGTTTGAACTTGATGATTTTTCGATGAATGGTTTTTGAGTTATAATTCTTGACTTAGATAAAATGCTTCAAAATTTGTTCATGAGTACAATAGAGACTACAGATTTCATGTGATTTTTATGAAATGTGGTATGATGATTTGTATTGATGAATGAAATGAAATGAATGGAGTTTTACTTTACGTCTTTTTATTTATAATGATGAGCTCTTGGTCAAGTTTTAATTTTTCAACGATTTCACTCTGAACAATTTTTTGTCCTTGATATTAGAGCTGTATAATTTAATAATTTGATGTTTTTGATATAGATTTTAAAACATTTTGTGGAATTACTCAGCATAAATAATTGGCAGTAAATATATACATTTTTGAATTCAATCTAATAAAATTTCTTCAATAAGAGAAAATTTGTACTTTAGTACTTAAGACTTGTTATCATTTCTGACAGGTGCCAGTGAGCGTATGTTACCTTGCCTTGCAAGCTATCTTTTACTGATTTGACAAGCCTCTGATAACAAACTTGATTTCTTTTAGGTTGACAGGTATACTCTCAAGAGTTCAGGAAGACATATCATTTTACTAGCAGAGGGAAGATTGGTCAATCTTGGATGTGCTCATGGTCACCCTAGTTTTGTTATGAGCAATTCATTCTGTAACCAAGTATTAGCTCAAATTGAACTCTGGACCAAACCAGGACAATATGAAGTTGGTGTACATTTGTTGCCCAAAATTGTAAGTAACCACTAATATTTTGTTGCGTACATAATGCAATCTGCAACATTGCATATTTTGTTAACATTATTTTGAAACATCCACATGGTGTCACGCAGGTCCCGGCAAACTATTTTAGTCATTACCCTTGACTGATTAGAAAGGTGTCAGTGTATATAAAAGTTTAATGGAATTTAAATAAAAATATATTGGTTATTTTGTGTTAATAATTTGATAAAATTGACTGTACAGGATTTTGAGGGTAAATTATTTGTAAATTTATAAAGATATTTATTCATTCAAAGGTTTTGATCATGCAATTAAAGTCCTAAATAAATTTGTTTTAGTACAGTAACTTAAAACTCTGCATATATTTATATATAAATTGCAGGCTTATGTGGCTAGAGTTGAAAATTCCATTCAATAACATTTATAATGTTTTTGGTGTGGTTTCTTTTATTCCTTATTCTCCATTTTAGCTGGATGAAGAAGTTGCTCATCAACATTTGGAGCATCTTGGTGTGAAATTAACCAAATTATCAGAAGAACAAGCTAAATATCTTGGTCTCCCACAAAATGGTCCCTTCAAGCCCAACATCTATCGTTATTAAAAAAAATATTGTATGCTAGATCATTTGAGAGATAATTTTGTTTAAATAAGTATTCATTAGAGAAAATCCAGTTTCGTGGAAGCAACGTTGAAAATAGTTAGACTAAATAAGACTTAAGAATCAATTTTCTTTCATTGTGAGTTACTTCCCATGTGCTATCATTGTTTTGTTATGTATCTGTAAATTATGTATTGCATTATATGATATGCTATAATGTAATAAATTTTTAAGATTTAATAATTTGTTAAATATAACGTCAAAATGCACAAGGAATATAATAAATTAATACCAAACCAAGAGTTTCAACACAATTTAATGTTAATACCAAACCAAGAGTTTCAACACAATTTAATGTGTCATCTAAAGAAATAAAGACTGGCAAACCAGAGGAAAGGTAATAATAGATCCAAAAAATTAAACAAAATTCTGTGCTGATTATGAGATGGAGAAGGGTGGGATATAACAGGTGATCACGATTCAGTTTTGTAAGACTGTGGTTGATTCTGACGCTTTCACGATTTCTTTTGTTATTTTTGGGTAAATTTCTAGCAATGCTAGATTTTTTTGTCTCCGGATCTGGTGATGAGACTTTGAAGTATTCTGTTATAAATGATGTTTCATGGTACCGATAGAGATTTGGGCGGTGGGGATGGACTACACCTTTTGTATCTGTCTCCTCTACAGGATTTCAGGATAGTGCCAGAGGTGTGAAGTAATTTGGACGGGCAGTTTGTCATAAAAGCTGGTAGGTCCTTTTAATGGAATGCCAGTTCTAGACCTGGGTAGATATGATTTTTGTATGCCCACTTGGAATGGGGGGACTTGTATTACTGTCACCCATTTCCGTCTGTCCATCTGCAATAGCACTCAAGAAGGCATAATTCTTGACTGATTTCCACGAAACTTAGTATGATTGTTTGTAATCACCCAAGGATGAAACCTATTGAAAATCAGAAAAATCGAAAAATATTTAGTATGAGTTATTGCCCTTGTTCTAAAAAACGCGTTCAAGTTTTAGCCTGTAAGGCTGAGTTCACATAGAAGTACAAGTCAAGCAACCTAATTTCGTGGTAACCTATTTTTCGTGGATTTCCGGAAAAGATAATAATTTACATGTGCGACCTCGCGTGACCTCCGCATTTACTTGTTTTGATAAACATGGGTTTTCTGTACAATATCAGCTAGTAGAATGAATTCAGTAGTTTCAAGCAAGGTAAAATGTATTAATGTGTACTTTGACATAAACAAAAGGGCGGATTTCACTTAATACCAAACGTCACCGTTTTTTATTTGCCGAATTTCCTTATAATCCCTAGCTGTAATCGGAATTCCAGGTGTCGTCTGCTAGAATGTAGTCCAACGAATGAAGTCAGTGATCAACTAGCGGATTCCGTGTCAGCAGAAAATTTCTATGGAACATAAAGTGGACCACATTCTTATGTTTCAGTGAGTTTAGCAATAAATCACGCTACGTATCTTATTTTGTCAGTCACTATTTTTTTTTTAAAATCGTGGTTCTTTGAAGGAGTTGTCACTAATTATAATGAATTGATATTAAAGATAAATACTAAGAGAAGTTAATTATACCACCCGGTATCCATACAACGTGTTTTTCTAGACTTATTTATAGATCAAACATTGTACACGAAAATAGGTGACGCATTCTGCCGCCGTTGCCGAGTTGGTTGCTCATAAAATATGGGTCAAGGTGAGGGATTCATAAAGAAAATCGAAATAAACCAATTTTAATTATACTGTAGAATATCTGAAGAAACATCTAAGACATAAAAAAAAAATTCGTTTTTTTAACTCTGACGAAATTTATATCCACGAAAATAGGTTACACCACTGTACCTAAAAATCGAACAAGGTAATTTCATAATACCTGGTCACATAAGAAGACACTAATCGAAAACGAAGTATACCTGCGTATAGTGTAGTATAGTGAGAATCGTGCTTGTTCGATTTTCAACTAGTGTATCCAACCACGGCTAGTAGGCTTGTAAATATTATTCAGCATCGCCTCAAAAAGTTAAAAAAGTGTATGACCGAAGGTTGAATCTCGGAGTAATGACGCGTTGATTGATCGTTAGCATTACGAGGCGAGGCGATGTTCCTCCAGTCAGTCATAACTCCAAAGTTGAATATATCAAACTGGTAACTGTCCTGCCAAATATATTTATTTAAAATCAAAGCTGACCAGTGGGTGTATATTACCTTGCCTGGCAAGCTATCTTAATGGATTTTCAGCATTGTTGTCACGATCTTAATTATCGGTATGATTGGGAGGGTATTGCCATTGGAGGTGAAGACAGCCTCGGAGTGGTTGAATGACTTCATCTGTGAGGTTTTCTAAGCTGCATATGAAATTGGATTTTCCATCAAAGATGGATGACGGCTTTGTTTTGGACAAGATGGTTGAAATCGGCATGGATATATTTGTCGGTATGGGTGGGTTTCTTAAGGTCACTGGTCATCATTTTGTCATGACAACTTTAAATATTGAGAACAAGGAACGGAATTCTAGACTCATGTTTATACGCCCACGTGAAATGGGGGGCTATATTGCCGTCCGTCGGTCGGTCCGTACGTTTACGTACAATTGCTCGTAAACACTCTACAAGACACAATTCTTGGTGGATTTTGACAAAACTTGGAATGAGTGTTGGGAATCACCCAAGGATGAACCCTACTGAAAATCAGAAGAATCGAAAAATATTTAGTATAAGCTATTGCCCTTGTTCTTGAAAACGCGTTCAATATTTAGCTCGTAAACACGGACAGTTCTTGGTGGATTTTAACGGAAATTGGCACGAGTGTTCGTAATCACCCAAGGATAAACTCTATTGAAAATCAGAAGAATCGAAAAATATTTAATATGAGTTATTGTCCTTGTTCTTGAAAACGCGTTCAATTTTTAGCTTGTAAACACTCTAGAAGGGACAATTCTTGACGGATTTTGACGAAACTTAGTGTGATTGTTCCTAACCACCCAAGGATGAACCCTAAAACGTCTTCAAATTTAGCTCTAAAACACTAAAAGGCATGATTGTTGCTGGATTTTGACAATACTTGGTTTTATTATTCAGTCCCGAGCTAAAGATTGAATATCTGCCTTCTGGAGTGTTCACGAGCTAAAAATTGAACACGTTTTCAAGAACAAGGGCAATAACTCATACTCAATATTATTCAGTATCGCCCAAAGAGTTCAAAAGAAGTGTATGACTGAAGGTTGTATATTTCATACTGGTGATAAATATTTTTATTAAAAATCAAAGCTGCCAATGGGCGTATATTACCTTGCCTGGCAAGCTATCTTTTAAGGAAAAGAAGAAAGTGGACTGAAAAATGCTAGAAACAGCTACGATATAGATTTACATCAACCGGACATCAAAATCGAGTTGGCCATTATATAGGGTAACAAGTAAAACGACGTTCTCTCTGAACACAAATTGGCATAAACTCTGAAAAACCATGAATCGATAACCTTCTTTTAAAGGAACACTACCTCTTTAAGGATGATCAAAATTTGAATTTTTTAGTCTTAGCTAAAATCAACATAATAAATCCATAAAACTATGTAACTATTCACAAAATTAAAGATAATCTTTGGTCAACGCCAATAATAAGACCATTATTTAAGAATTTGATGCATCAACCATTTAAGTAACTCTCACTGATCAACTCTTTTTTTGGAAAATGCAACAAAACTATTTATCTCATCGTGCGATAAAGTCAGGCTCGTGCCTACAGGAGAGCAATGCCCATTTATTTCTTTGTCCGATTATGTAACTTAAAATCGGCTTTGCTTTTACTTTAGTTAACTCATCGTGTGATAAAGTGCTAAAATCGACTTTGATTCAACATTTGGGTATCAAAGCCGAGTTATGTCAAGGTACTTAATTTTTCTTTAGATAAGCCCATCAGTAATACTAGTATTGTTCACGGCTCAACCTTCAAATATTGAAATCGGAGCTGTATGTTGAAAGTGAAATTCCTATAGTTTGAAGTATAGCGATTTTTGAAATTTTTTATATTAATTTTGAAGACTATTCATATACATTAAGGATTCAAATCAAATGAAGTAGGAAACAAAATCAAAGAATGAGATAGTTATTATAGTGTAAACAATAGTTAAAAATGGTTATGATTAAAATAATGAAAGAATGAAAATTCTAATCTAAAAAGCAAAAACTTGTTAAAACAAATCTAAAAATGTATATATATATATATATTTCATCGATCATTATTCCGATGTTGAAGCCTTTTGGTCTATTACTAACTCCACAGTCTCTACTTTTGACCTAGACCAGCGATAGTGTATCTCTTATAAAACCTTATATTCTTAATAATAAAGCGTATACTGAATTTGAGATTTGAAAAAGATAAAATTAATTATGGTAACATTTGATATAAAAAGTAAAATTATGGTCAGATTTGATTCAAAAGTAAATACAGCTATGGATTTGGAAAAATGCTTTACAGTGGCTATCATGGTATGATACCGGCTCAAAAAAGTGGTCTGTGTCTGTTATGAAAAGTTGTCCGAGTATGTTATGTAAAGTGGTCCGAGTTGTCTTGTACATGCACAAGCACCTGTCAATCTCGGCAGGTGCGCGTACGTTAATATAAGTTATTAAGTAATTGCTCGAGCAACAATTCCAAATTTTCCAATTCTTGAAAATGCCATTTTTACCAATGTTATTCATGTCTTCACAAAACATACAACATTAGGTGTAATTTCGATTTGTTTACAATTGGTCCCTTTGTTGTTTGACCTAATTTAGCTCGTTACGGTCTAATTATCCTATGCATTGTGGGATTGTGCTCAAACAGATGTTCCAACATGGCGGAATCTGAGAGATTTGTGTAGGGAATTCCGCGAGTTTCATAGTATTAATCAGAAGAAAATAGTTTATGATCTACGTTTTCTTCTTTAACAAATTCCGATTTAAAAGTCTACCCAGTTACTGTTCATTACAACTAGTGCATACAGAAATACTGCAAGCCTAATACTTGACGATGAAATGGAAAAAATAGAACAATGGAAGTAATTTTCCACTGTCACTGGTGTGATTCAGGCCAAGTATTTAATGAAGGGATTCCCCAATGTTTTCTGTGTGTAATGAGTAGTGATATTAAAATTTGAAAACTAGATATAGTAATATTATGTGTGTCGCTGGTTCTTGAACTATTTTGAGAGTTGAATGAGGAAAGTTATGAATTAAAAAAGACTTTTTCTATGATCTATTTATACTTTGAACTGAACAGACATATAAATTTATTGAAGCAAAAATTGTGATAGGACTGCTTTGCTGATAACATTACACAATGCCAAGCAGGGTAGTTTGTTTTGTGTGTGGCAATATAGGTGCTGATTTGCCTCTTAATATTAAACAAAAGGATAAAGGACCTTACTTTCCGTTCCTAGAACAACATGAACCACCTAAAGGCTCTCGATTACCTGGTGCTGATGGTATTGTGGATAGTTGTAAAGTTTGTTATTCATTTTTGAGACAACAATGGGACTCTTATGAAAGAAATAAAACTCCAGCTATAAAGCGATTATATTGGTTAAAACGATCAGATAATGGTCATTTTACAGGAGCTGAGATGAAGTTCCAAGGAGAGTACATGGCTCAAGTCATGGGTCTACAGTATCAAACAAATGATGGTTATGAACCAGTCAGCCCTGAGGATGCCTCTTATTCAAGAGATGGATTACCAAGATCTCAACTGCCTCATCAATCACAGCCGTCCAGATCAAAAGTGTACAAGGATGTCCCATCTAACAATCCTGATGGAGCTTTAGATTTATCAGTCACGAACAAACCATCTGAAACTAGACCAAATTCGTCCAAAGGTTCTTTAAGCCAAAAAGATGTTTTTGTTTGCTTTACATGTGCTCTTGACAGTCAACTCTCAAACTGCAAGATTGTATCTGCCATCAAACATGCTGCTAATGAACCTTATTTTCCATTTTTAGAAACTTTAGCGCCCCCTCGAGGATCTACACCTCTTAATCACCAGGGTGTCACAAGGGTATGTAATGGTTGTTTTGAATCATTAGTTACTCAATGGCTATCATATGAACGAGCTGGTACTCCTTTAAGTGCAAGACTTTATAAAATGAAAGAAAACTATATTGGACTTTCTTCTTCACTCACTACAGAAATGTCAAGAAAAGATAAAACAAGTGGAACAGAAATATGTTATTTATGTGGTCAGCCCTGGCCATGTGCTTCTGTTAAACCCTTATTTATATCTGGAAGTAAAAATCAAATGTTTTTTCCGTTTATCAGAGAATTAAGGCGACCTCAAGGTGCAAGACCTTTGAATCCAGATGGATCTGTTTTATGCTGCACAAATTGCCACACAAATTTACAAACTCAGTGGCAACATTATGAATTGGAGCAACTACCACCGTTAAAAAGAAGATACTCTTTGCTCCCAATAAATGGAAGAGATGCCGTCCATGAGCCTCCAAATAATGACCGCCCAAATGTAGAAGATGGTGAATCTAGCAACTCTAAAAGTTCATTGAAAAGTTCAGATGTCACTCAACCTTTGAATATCCACATTAGTAAAAGTCCTCAAACTGCTGTATCAGGGGGAAACCATGGTTTGTTAGCTATTGCTGCTCAACCATCACGTTCACTGGATACGGGTGGACAAACAACCTGCACTTCGTCACCAAGTAAGCTAGACAGGCAACAATCTGGAGCTCAGCAACCAACTAATACCATACCCCACCCTTTACAACAGGCCAGTTCCTTACCTAAGAAAGTATGTTTTATTTGCGGTGAGAAGTCTTTGATAACCAAAGCTCATATGCTGTGCTCTTATCCCACCCGTCATGAAGCCAAATCACACAATAGTATTGTCTTGCCTTTTTTCCCATTTTTAGCAAACCGGGATAATGCACCAAATTCAGATCCGATGACAGATGATGGAACAGTTATATCCTGTACTTATTGCTTCCATAGCTTACTCATGCAATGGAAAGAATATGAAGAATCAAACAATCCAACTGATCAAAATCGATGGCTACGCAAATATAGCGTTTCAGATTTTGTCTGTTATGTTTGTGGCAAGTCAGTGGAAAAATGTAAAGTCAGAACTTTAGAAGTGATAAAGTTTCCTTTCCTTAAAGAACACAAGGCACCTCCATATTCTCTAATAATTGATAATGGTGAAGGAATTGCTTCCTGTGATACATGTTATTATAGTCTGATGCATCAGAATGCAGAATATGAAAGAATGGGTGTACCTGTTGAATTACGTAAATACAATTGGATGCAACAACCACCAAATATTGAGGAGATATCATATGATGGCTGTGATCAACAGGTAATTTTTTCTATCCAGCTTCATTTTTTTTTAGAATTAAACCAATTCCTTCTAGTTTCTAAGTTATCAAGGAAGTAGTTATTTGCAAGTTGAAAATTACAATTTGGATGTGGTACTGTAATATAAGTAATTAGTGTTTTAATTAGCAACAATTACCCTGGCTCTATTATTATATTACAAGAATTACTTACCTTTATTAGTACACTTCTAGGACGGATTTGATAGTTTAAATTTCCAATATAGCAGTACTAGCCTTTTTTGCATGAGTGTATGCAATGAAAAGAAATAAATATGATATATATTTAAGATGGCTTTTCACATTGTTAAGAGTAAAATCAAGAAAACTATATTATTATTGGTGTTCAAAATGAGTGACCCAATTGTTTTCTTAATCATAAGAAATGTATGTTTACATCACCAAATGATATAGAGCTCTATTTACTGGCCCTATTTTTTTTATTTTGTATTATGAGCAAAATCTATTTGTAAGGAGATATGGAAAGTTAAAACTGATTTAAATTAGTTTATTATAGGCCTATTTTTGCAAAATGAAATTGAAAAATAATCTGTCCTGTTGCTGGAGATAATAAACGGAGCACAAAATACTTTAGTAGCAGTTGGATATGGTTAAGAGTTGTAACCAATCATAAATGTACATGGCTTTACAGAGTGGATAGTAATTAGAAATTGATTGTCTATGGCAGTCACTGGTCAGAAAATTTGTCTACATTCTCTTCGACTGGTATTTTTCCAGATCATTAGAACACATCTACTTTAGATTTAATGAGTATTAGCCGTCCAATAATTGAATATATATTATATATAAATGAATTAGGAACCCCAAAAGAAAGGTGTGTTAAAATGACATTAAAACAAAAACTGTAGACGATAGGTATATATTATTTAGGAAAGTATTGTTGATAAACTTTTTGTTTTTACAGATGAGAACTGAAGAAGTAGTTATTTGTCATGATATGGAAGAGAAATCTAACAGCTCATCATATTTAAATCGTAAACAGCAAGAGAGAGAAGGTGAGTTTACATCATTTATTTATCACAAACTTTTCTCTATTATAATATTAGACAACTCTATAATACTACTGTCATCAATGTACAAAATATTGTTATAGTATAAACAATGGCATTAGATACATTACAACATGCTTCAAAGACTCTGTATGTTAGGGTAAGTCAAGCCAACTCAGTTTTGATTTCTATCTTTATCATGTTCACATATTTTCCCCACGCACTGGAACTTTTTTGTGGTGTTTAGAATTGTTACTCCTGTTCGGTTTCTTAAGTTTGTGCAGTAATGTTACCAGTTTCATTACTTTTTCTAAACAAGAGTTATCTACCTTACACTGTTATGATAATGTATTGAAATATTTCATGGCATGAAATGATGAAAATCACATAATATTTATAAGAATCGTCTGGAAGCAAGAAAGTGTTCTAAATCACAACTTAAAGGGAGCGTAAAGAGGTTTTCTAAATTTTTTATGTGTATGGAGACAATAATATCATCAATTTGAACCATTCCACGTCTGTAGTTCTAACAATTTAAGTGTTTTATGATGTCATCCCTGCAAAGGTTTTGTGTGATACAAGTAAATTTTGCGGGGGTGACATCACAAAGTGGAATTGCAGGAACCAGGAAAATTGGAATGGTGCAAATTGATGCTATCTGTGTTCCCAAAACGCATGAAGAATTTAGAAAACCTCTTTACAATCTCTTTAATCAGCAATCCAACACAGAAAATATTTTTGTTGTCAAATGTATCAGATTGACAGTTATGTTTGGATTTTGACATGGAATTTTGGTACTATGCTCATGCATATTAATGAGATCTAAGATGACTCTAATGGTATTGCCCTTGACTTAGTATTTGTATGTATAATATTCAGATCTCCAAGTGTAATTATCACTGTTTACCGTACCAACATTCCTCCAAAATGTCTAGCCTTAACAATAGTGAACACTGCTTTAGCCCTGTGTACGATCAGTGTCTTTTGTTGAATAGTAACTTGTTATCTTTCAACCACCCTAATCTCTAAATTGGCTTGCGAAAAACAATATTGATGAGAACTTAGATGAATGTGATTTTTGGATAATTGCATTGTAAGTTATTGCCCTACCAGAAGCACTGGCCAAGGTCACAAGAAGAAAACATACTTCTTTTACATCAATTTTGAAATGCTTCTATAAATGTTCTGCACTGTGTGCATAGAGAAATTACCACAATGTAAATTATGAAAAGACTGAAATAATGCTTACAAATAATCAAAAACAATTAATGCTATTGTTTCAGAGAGTTAATGGAATGCGGTCTGATTTGTTATAGACAAGTAAATTACTTGAATTTTTGTTTCTCTTAAAAGCAGTAAAAGTGTAGTGAAAATAATTGGAAATTGATCTTGAAGTTCCTTTCAATATTGTTCGGCAATCAGAGAAGCATTTTTGGCAATGGAATCATAGGTTGCAACAAAGAGTATGATTTGATTGTCATATTTAGACCACTAGGTACAAAGGTTTTCAATTGGTCAATCCAGATACTCTCTCTCTGCAATCACTTAGTTTTAGGTTTATCAGCAGGTAATAGGAACTTTTTTTTATTGGAAGACAAGAAAATCTTCAATGGAATGATTGGGTAGGTTGAAATGATACGCTATTGGTTATTTCTTTTGTTATGAAGTATATCGAAAGATGGCCACTAAAACAATTATGCATTTTGGGTTTCACCAATATATTGCACATCGCATTTTTTACAAGTAATTAGGTAAATTTATCTATACAAGAGAGAACGTCTGACATCTCAGATATTTTTCTGCTTTTCTTATTTTAAATATGATGAGAAGAACGTACATATTTGCAAGTACGACACCTAGAACCTCCATATGGTATAGAGCCAAAGCCATTAGGAGGTGGGGTGGGGGGATATTATTTTGCTTTTGAATCTCTAAAATAGTGTCATTCTTAATTTTGCGCAAAAAAAAAAATCTTGAAAAACCTCTTTCTCTCAATTTACTGAAAACCAGATCACATGCCGAATCAAAATCTTTCTAGTGCATATTCTGTTAAATCTTAGAATTTACGATTTAAGTACGCCAGAAAATGTGTGCTTCAGATGAAAGTTTTGAACTACAGTTTTTTTAGTGGTCACTTATTGGTTCAATGCTTTTTATACGACCACATTTGTATTGGCGTCGCCTGTGTCCGTCGGTTGGTCTGTCCGCCTGTTAACATTTCTTGTATATTAATGAAATCTCGGACAAGTTCGCAATTGGTAATAATCGGTTGAACGGTTTCAGAGTTATTGCCTTTGACTTAGTAAAATCGCATCAAATTTGGCTTGTAGGCAAGATAGAGACTACAGTTCTTTTACGCCCACATTATTGTCGTCACCCATGTCCGTCCGTCCGTCTGTCCACAATTGGCTTGTGAACGCGATAGAGACTACAGTTTTCATCTAATTCGAATGAAATTTGGTGTGATCATTTATATTGATGAGATCTTGGACAAGTTCGATAACCACGATTTTTCGATGGACTGTTTTGAGTTATTGCTCTTGACTTAGCCAAACGCGTCAATATTGGCTTGTGAACGCGATAGAGACTACAGTTTTCATCTGATTTGAATGAAATTTGGTGTGATCATTTATATTGATGAGATATTCACGATTTTTCGATGAATGGTTTTTGAGCTATTGCCCTTGATTTATGAAAAACGTGTCAAAATTTGTTTGTGAACACAATAGAGAGTACAGTTTTCATCTGATTTAAATGAAATTTGGTATGATCATTTATAATGATGAGATCTTAGTCTAAATTGAATTTGACAATTTTTCGATCAACAGAAATTGAGTTATTGCCCATGACTTAGTAAAAACTCATCAAAATTTGTTGGCGATAGAGGTGACAGTTTATGTCAGAATTTTATTAAATAATGTGTGTTAGTTTAAATCAACAACATCTTGCACAAATTAGATTTTTGGTATGATTTGACACAGATAGGTGACTTCCCTTGATATACTGAAAATGTATGAGGATGTGGGCGTATCTTGCTAGGCAACCACTTGTTATCTGATCTTGATGAAACTCGGCATGCATATATATATTGATAAGATCTCAGACAAGTTTGAAATTGGTAATAATCAGTTGAATGGTTTGAGAGTTATTGCCCTTGACTTAGTAAAAACGCATCAAATTTGCCTTGTAGGCACGAAAGAGACTACTGTTTTTATCCCATCTTCATGAAACTTGGTTTGCATGTAATGTATTGATGAAATCTCAATCAAGTTTGAAATTGGTAATAATCAGATGAATTGTTTCAGAGTTATTGCCCTTGACTAAGTAAAAACGCGTCAAATTTGCCTTGTAGGCATGATAGAGACTACAGTTTTTATCTGATCTTCATGAAACTTGGTATGCATGTATGTATTGATGAAATCTCAGTCAAGTTCGAGATTGGTAATAATCGAATGAATTGTTTCAGAGTTATTGCCCATGACTTAGAAAAACGTGACAAATTTGCCTTGTAGGCATGACAGAGACTACAGTTTTTATCTGATCTTGGTATGCATGTATATATTGATGGGATCTCAGTCATGTTCGAAATTGGCTTGGTAATAATCGAATGAATGGTTTCAGAGTTATTGCCCTTGACTTTTTAAAAACATGTCAAATATGGCTTGTAGACACGATAGAGACTACAGGTTTTGTCTGATCTTGATGAAACTTCGCATGCATGTATATATTGATGAGATCTCAGTCAAGTTCGAAATAGGTATTATCGGATGAATCATTTCAGAGTTATTGCCCTTGACGTTTGTAATAATCGGATGAACAGTTTCAGTCCTTGTGTGTACAGCGATGAGACATTGTTTGAATTTTATGTTATCTTGATGAACTGTTTCAGATTTTTGCCTTGACTTAAAGATGATTTTAAGATTATTTGAAAATTCATTATTAAGCCACTAAGGATTTTGTTATTATTTCTGGTAATGGGTGTATGTTACCTTGCCTGGCAAGCTATCTTTTTATTCTTTCAATATAGTACAAATATGGGTTGTGCTTTAAGGCTTGTAAAATATTCCTGAGAAAAATGGATTGATTTATTCATTAGGTATTAGAGACTGCAGAGTAGTGACATGGTAATAATTGTGAAAATAAATAAATCTATAGATTTTTGTTAGGTGACAGATGGTGATAATATTTCTATTTATAAATTATTATTTATTTACATTCCACTATAAGCACTTTTCACATTAGTGTGACAAGAAACCTTTGTTCACATGGCATATGTTTTTTTTGTTATGTTATGACCAATTATCTTAAAGATATTGACCTTTTACTTAAGCAAAATACTTCAAAATAAGCTGCCATATGCATTTTTTTTTTTAATTTTCTACTGACTTTGCCAGAATAGGCTGTAGAATATGCAATTGAATTTTAAGATACCACAAAAAAAAAAAAAAGTGTGAGATGGCATATGTATCATTACTGGCTATATTGGGATATCGCAATGATTATGATGGCTATTGGAAGAGAAGTCTCCTTTATCATCAAAGTTTCAAGAAATTTTTATATCTGTATAATCGTGGATAATAACAAAATGTTATTACTAGTAATTTTTTGTTGATTGATTGACTAACTGCTATATTCAAGAATGCATCTTGTATTTCTCGTTTCTTCTTTATTTGGTTGGATGATTGTATGTCTGAACATGCTTGTTAAGTATGCCTGGTATTATAAAGTATTGATGCAAGACCAAGCTATAGGATACCGATTTTTGGTAGAACATCATGGTGCAAATTGAAGTTTCTTTTTCTAAAAAGGAAATATTTGTCTAAATGTGTTGCTATTTTACCTGATAGAGGTCAATGTGCGTCACTTCTTGAAATTAAGATCGGATATTTGATTCTAAGCAAATCAAAGCAAATATATAATGGAATGTGCGTTCTCAGCTCTCTTGGCAATTTTAAATCCATCATGGCATATCTGCACTTCTTAAATTGGAGATTTTAATGGCATACATGGCTTGGAAAACAATCATGCATTGGGATTGAAAATACTATTTGTCCTGAACCACAGCTTATAATCAAAAAGGGACAGTGGTTCTATCATCTAACAAATATTCTTTTTGCACACTGCTGCTGCATGAAACTTTCTATCTCTATTAGCCCAGTAGTGTATTATAGTATAAACTGAACTTTAATGATTCGAATTAGACATTGCTTATGGTATTGAAAAGATATGAATTAGTCATGATCACGATATTGTATTCAGGATATTCTTTATATTAAGGAAATAAAAGATTTTAATTGATATCTATTTTAAGCATCATATTTCTTGCTTTTCCCTTTTTTGATATCCCATAAATAAAAACTTGCATTGTATCAAGTGCTGTATATAGTTGAAGGCTCCTATGGTGTTAATTAACCACTAAGAAGCAAATGATCAATTTAACAAGCTTGAATTATTTGGTATGTGTATGGTGAATGGCAGTTAGGTTATAGTGGTAATGAGACATGGTATACATGATTAATGTTAGTGTTATTATACTCTTATTTTGATCAATACATTGGGTAGGAAATAAGACTATAAGATCAGGACAGCCAGCTACCAACACATCATGTTATGTGTTAGTATTAAACTATGTGATTAGCGGTGTACGTCAATCTATCCTATTATCCCTGGAGAGAAATAACAGCTGCTTTAGTATTTATATGATACTGCACAGGATGAGTTCATTACAATGGTTTAAGGGGGTGAGAGGTTGATATGTTGGTAAGGCGTAGAGGAAGGTGACAGGTTGGTGTAAAGTGAAAGGATTCTGGTATCAGTGTAGTGTGTTTAAGGTGAACAAGCTGACAGACTTGTTTAACAGATTAACTGTAAGGTTTACACAACATTTCTTGTTGGACAGAAGGTGTGTGAGGTCAGAGCTGTTAACCCTGAGGGCAGTTTTGGCTCATTGAGTCAGACGCTTTCATCAATCATGGCTAAAGGCTAGATGATTAGGACATATTAGTGTTAATATCGGGCTATAAAGATTGATGTTAGTGGTTTAACAATGTCAATGAATAATATTTATAATGGGGGTAACTCTAATTATATATTTCCTCAATATGCAGCTGCGGCTGCTGCAGGATTACATGGATACTATCCTCTATCAGGTAATGTAACAGTTATTTTTTACTTGATAAAAGACTTCTACAAATAGTTTTCATTCACTCTTAAGACTGCACTCAGTTTTAAGTTTTAATACTAACTGTTTTACCTCTGTGAAATTTTCTCTAATTTTTTAAGTATACTTATGATTTTCAGTGCTTTGAAGTATCTGAATATTATGCCATTTTAGAAGGCTATGGTTTACAAATTGTTATAATGCAGCAGGGTGATATACATCAGTAGGCCAACATACATATTCATGTGTTATGATTACATTGATTATTACCTGTCACAAATTATATGATTAATGTACCTTTGTTTGATATTTTATGCCTATATAGTATGATATATATGCGGTAGTTTTGCTTTATTTGTGCATTTTTGCAGTTGAACATAAACTTGCAGTGGGTAATAAGAAATTAGGAATGTCCTAGATATTTATATGAAGTTAATTTGGTAGAGAACTAAAAGGATTATTCTGTAAATGCATGAATAACAATAATGGCTTAGGACTATAGATTATTATGATGATTAAGATGACATTTTATATTATAATATACTTTATGTTATAAATAACTTGATATTGACAAAGCAGATTAACACTTTATTGATCTAGTGTATATCAATTACAATACATCAAGTTATTATAATCTCCTAATCTATCTTCTACCCACAGATTAACTTGGCTCAAATATAATCTGTTTTCACAATATTCATATCATTATCACATATTATTTACTTATCTTTCTATTTATTTATGAGAGGAGAGAAGTAAGATCAGTATGTGTTGTCTGTTGATCTCAATATCATATAACACAAGTCATAAGTTTAAATACAAGAATGATCACTTTTCTCTATTTTCTTTACGCCATTTGCATTTTTAGTTTTAAAGACAAATTGCATCAAACGAATTCTTCTGATCGTGCTTAGACCTGAGAAGTGCTAGATCATGAACTTATAGTTCGATAATTTTCAGTAATATTTAACTAAACAACAGGAGATGGAAGTTTGTAATTATTGGTTAACCACATAGATAATTATCATGTCAGATTATCTGAGTTAAGTACAGATTAATCCCTACTTCTAATCATCTTAATGAAAATGTCCTTATCTGTTTTCAGAGTAATATGCCATCAATAAGTCAATAAAGTAAATAAATGAAAAGTCATTGAATATTTAAATTATAAAGTAATGTAGGTAATAATGTTATATGATAATGATATGATTATGATGTGTTACCAGTGAGTGTATTATCACCTGATAGATATTCATACAGTAAGTAGGTGATATTTTCTTTGAACTCATTATATATCACAATAAATATAACAATGAAATAACCAGGGGTATATCAATAATGTATAAGTATATTGTTACTGAGTTAAGTTGTGTATGATGGCAATTCTTTATGAAGTTTTGTAGTCTCATTGGTTTTCAATAGGAAATGATGAAGGAAGTGTGATGCCACCATTTTGTTCAAACTGTGCTTAATTGACTTTCCACCTAAGAAAGTATGAAAACATTGAATAACCTATCCAAAATAAAAAGTAGTTTGGATTGATATTTATACTATAATGGTGTAGACCAATTGTAATCAGTGTAAGGATTATATTGCTTGTTGTAATTTTAAACAATGGAATCTTTTCTAAGGTATTTAGAAAATATTAGAATTTTCCTTTAGAAAAATGATATCCTCTGTTAAAATCAATGTTAATTACGTATAAAGATGGTTGTCTATGTTAATATATTAATCATAATTATAAGATATTAGATAAGTTGTTGAACGTATTGATTACTTAATGAGCTAGGAAATCGATAAAAATCCTTTGATAAAACACTAGCAATACTTAACGCCTCATCCTAACACTAACCCTATTCACTGAACAAGCCGTGTAATAGTTAACCTTTATATCGACTTGCTGTTACAGTCTACCCTATTTACATAAGTCACAGTCAATCTAACACTCTTTTAATGCATTTAGTTTAGATAAGATACTTGAGGTATATTATATGTGATTACTGGTGTATTCATTCTGTATTTACTTCAATATTATCTTAATCATTGTACCTATCTACATCACAATACATTCTTTATACCCATTCTGTACACTACACATAGATTTTTATCTTGGGCTGAAAAACAACTTAAAGTTACTACAGAAAAATGCAGATGAGAAAAAAATATTTTTTGAAAGTTTGCTTGATATGAAAAGTAAATGAGAAGTTTTGAACTCAAATTACCTTTCTGTTTTTCCGTCAAAAGTTATCTGTTAAATAATCTGTTAATGTTTGCTGTTTAAATTTTTATGTTGAATGGTGCATGTGAATTCCATGTGGTTTAAAGCTCTTATTAAAGGCTTGATAAAACAACAAAAAATTAAATTGTTACTTTCTCTGAATCTTTGAAAATCATTATTTTCAAGTATTTTTAATTGTTTATTGAAAAAGGGAATGTGTGTTATTCCAGTATAAACAAAGGTAAATATAATATAATTACATGTGATGATGTTTTATAAAGAATTATGATAGGGCATTACACAATATAACTTTGTTAAATACAAAGACTATAATATCAACTGATTTCTGATATAAAACATTTTAATATTCTCTCTGATTTGTGGTTGTACAATGGTTGTCTATGGTTGTCAATGATGCTCCTCTCAATTTGATTAGAATATGTAGTTATTCAAGCTAGAATGAATTGGATAAAGAATCAAGTACAAAAGCATTTGTGGTGGTGAAATTAGTAGAAAAATGAAGACTTGTGTAGTGTATCATAACTCAATTTGATCATTTTGGTATAAGGTATAATTGATCACATCATTCACAGAATATATAAGGTCTAAGGATCAAACATGTTTTATTTGTAAAGAAAGATTATTTTAACAAAGATTTCAATGCTGAACAAAGAAATTTTGACCTATTCTCATTTTGGAATGAAAATCTACCCAATTCGACTGTAATCAATGGTTTTGATATGTTGAAATAAAAACATTAAGTTACATTAAGTAAGAGTTAAAACTATAAACAGCTATTCAGACCAACAATGAATCATGTCTATCAGAAAAAGCAGCAATATGTAGACTTGTATTTTAATCAGATTGCATTTATCATGTTCTTAATGACAAGAAATCAATAAATGTTTAAATTTAAAGTCATTGACGTTGGTTTATATATCAATCTGTTGGTATTAATGAGTGTGAACCAGACTTTAGTTGGTATATAATATATTATCAGTTAATTTGATTGATGGAACAATATCTATAAAGATAATAGACATGATTGAAAGACAGTTACTGGCCATTTTTTACGCTTTTACCTTTTCAAATCAATCTAACTGCTCTCACTCCGAACTCCATATACTACACATTTTACTTTACGTGATGACAAACAATATAATGTAGAAACAATCCGTGAAATAAAGAATCGTCTATCTGTTAGCTCTTTAAATAAATGTTTGTTCCTCGATCTTGTCTTTTGTATTTGAGTTATTTGCTATGAACTGGCTGATAGGAAATCAATGATAAGAATGAAAGGAGACAACATTGAGGCAAAGCTCGCGACTCACCAACCACTCAATTCCTTCATCAAATTTTCATGGCTGCGTGTTATTTGAAGAGGAAAGGAAATCCAACACACGAGCGTATAATGATTTCTATCTAATAAAACTTATGTTCAATGTATATGACTTGTTTATAATAGGTCTCTAATTTCCTTTTAATACCAGAGGAAAAGACAGATTTGAACATCAGACATCATGGCAATAACATTTAACATAACTTTTACATTATGAATTAATAATGAAGCAGACACATTTTGGCTTTAAAGGAATAATATTGAATTATTTATATGCATATTTGAATTTATTGTAATTCTCTATTGCAATTTATGTTTCATGATTAAAGTAAAACAATGTTTTCATTAGATCTTTACTCATGAAGGATAGAAATAATCTGGCCTAACCTAATACTTGTTCAAGGGGTATTAACACCTGATTGAATAATTCTACCTGAATAAGTAACATGTAAGAAATCAGGAATTCATATTAACTTACTAGTAATTCACACTTTAATCATATTAAACTTCAATTTAATGATAATGATTATAATTGATTAATTTAAGTCCAAACAGTGAATAAGTTTGTAAATGATGTTATTATATAAGAATAGTGTCATGTTGACTACTGTGCTAGATCATTAACTATAGCTATAGAATAATATTGCTCCTATAACTTTACCAGTTTACCATATGTATAATGACTATATAATAATAGAATGAAATAGTGGATTCATTAATATTAACAATAAGTTTAATATCTATCAATAAAAATGATGATTATCTTGGTTTAACATCAAACTCTCTATTATTGAAATCATTCAGCCATATATTTTAACAGTGAATAATTTACACTTGTTTTTAGTCAAGTTAATGTTATGTTTCATAAATGTCCCATGCTTGATAGCTACAAAGAATACATCAGACACAAGCGTATTAAATATTCTTTATTCTCTTGCTAGGAATTTAATCACATAGAATACATTACAACACATCCATTCTTTTGTCTTCTTTCTCCATAGAAAGTTGTCTAATTTTCTACAATATACTGTATAATAAAATGCTATTTGATTCAGTGTAGGTATATTTGTGAATGTAGTTAACTGTTGAAGAAACTTATCTTAATCCTTGTAAGACATTTAGAAGTATCACAGCACATTAAGAAACTTATCTTATCGATCTGTAGCTATTGCCACTCTTCCTTATTGTATGCTGATCAACATCCTGAGCTTGTAATGTTACTAATATACTGTCTTCTCAACCAATCATATATTTTAAATTACCCAGTATATTATATTAGTTTTAAAGGGGAATTCCACATTTTTTGTAAACCATTTTCATTATCAAAAACCTTGTAAATTATACCTGAAAATATTTCTAAAGTATGCTATTTATATCTATGTTTTTCTTTTGATCAAACTGAATTCGTTTTAAATAGGTTAATTAAAAACTGAGAGTACTAATTGTTAATTAAGCAGTTTGAACTAGTCTCAGGGATTGGATTTGTTATGGCTTGTTATATTTATTTGAAATCGTAGGAGTTTATTTTACTCGAATCCTTACAGTAGATTTCTAACAGCTTGCAAAAAGCATAACAAACTTTAAAAGGTTATGTAACTTTTTACATAAAATTTTGGCGTTTGAAAATTACCAGCTGGATTATTTTAGTTAAAACATTCAGATACGTTATGGGATACATTTCTATAGATTTTGGTTTATAGTGTTTCAACAGAATGTCCCTTTAACTTCATAATTTTTATGAACAGTGTGATATATAGGATCCAAAAACAAACAGGTGTTAGTTTATATTAATTAATTTCCAATCTGTTCACTCACTGTTATCAGCCACCAGCTCAAGTAAATGCAATTGGATGAAGGGGGAGTTCAGATCAAAGCAAATTATTTCACCTACCAGAATGATCTCTTGTTTCCTTACTTGTAAGGAAGGTTCCTATTGTAGCTCATAAAGAATTTTTTTTCCTGTGTTACATTGAGAATGCAACATGCTAAAAATGTATTTCTGATATATTGATACATAGGAAAATGAAAGAACTGTTTACTATTGATGTTGAACATGTTAATAATTAAACTATTTACTATGAGCTACAGTTCCTGTCCTGCATATTTCCGTTCAAATCATGTGATCAACGAGCACCATTATAATAAGATAATCAATGTTTTATTTTTATTTCCTTTCATCTTGCAAATCTGAAAAATGATTTAATTATATTAATGGTTATAAATGGGTAGTTATTATGGAATCATATGAATTTGATATGTATAATGGGTTTAATTAATCTGGGATCAACAGTATTCTATTGTTCAAAAGAACTGGTAAGAACCTAGTTATTGAATATTTCTAGGTGAAATAAAGTAATGGAGTTTATATTAATAGAAATATAAGTCCTGTGACAAGTTGTATTAATATATGTAATGATTCATTAAGAATGAATTTGTATGATTGAACCTACAAAAAAGATACTGCATTATAGTGATGTAAAGTTACTTGAATTTAAAGGAAACTGAAAACAATACTAAAACAGTGAGTCTGATCAAACTATTAAAGTAAGAGTAGATCCTTAACAACAGCATACTTTGATCAATGTTCTGTATTTGTCTAATTACCTATCTAATCATCAAATTGCCTCTAGGCAACCAGTCCTGTAACCATATATTGAAAGGCTATAATATATTTTTTGACTATTATTTGATTATTGATTTGTACCTATTTATATATTAGAACATGTAAAGATTGGTATTCTAGCTATGTTTTAATCAATAACTGACTAATTTCAACATAATCTTTATTAAACAATCTTCCAATCACTTTCTATATTCAACATCTCTTCAATGTTTCACAGGTCAATCATATCAGTTAGTCATGTTTTGTACAATACTTTATTAACATGGAATAATAATTGTCAAATTATCATAAATTCAAATCTGTTATCTCAATACAAGGATGTATTTGTAGACTTTTTGAGTTATGATAACTCAGTGCTTACTGTAACTTCTTTATGTAAACTTGTGATAGTTAATTGATAGTGTATTGATATTGGTAATTCAAGTACCTGTAGCCCAATGATAGTTCTAGTGTATTGACAGGTAGTCCATTGATAGTTCTAGTGTTTGACAGGTAGTCCAGTGATAGTTTAACTGTTTTGACTGTTAGCTTAGTGATAGTTTTAATGTTTTGACAGGTAGTTCAGTGAATTCTAGTGTTTCGACAGATAGCCCAGTGATAGTTGTAGTGTTTTGAGTGGTAGCTCAGTGAAAGTTGTAGTGTTTTGACATGTAGGTCGGTGATAGTTTTAGTGTTTTGACAGGTGGCTCAGTGATAGTTGTAGTTTTTTGACAGATAGCCCAGTGATAGTTGTAGTGTTTTGAGAGGTATCTCAGTGTTAGTTGTAGTGTTTTGACTTGTAGCTCAGTGATAGTTGCAGTGTTTTGACAGGTAGCCCAGTGATAGTTGTAGTATTTTGAATGGTAGCGCAGTGATAGTTGTAGTGTTTTGACATGTAGGTCAGTGATAGTTTTAGTGTTTTGAAAGGTGGCTCAGTGATAGTTGTAGTGTTTTGACAGGTAGCCCAGTGATAGTTGTAGTGTTTTGAGAGGTATCTCAGTGATAGTTGTAGTGTTTTGAGAGGTATCTCAGTGTTAGTTGTAGTGTTTTGACATGTAGCTCAGTGATAGTTCTAGTGTTTTGATAGGTAGCCCTTTGATAGAAATTATAGCTTTATAATAGCTATTGTAGTTCAATGATAACGGCACTTGACACTTCATTAGCTCAAAAATAGTTAAGGTAGTATATTAAATATGTTACTGTAGCTGTCAGTATAAGGTTGTAAAAAGCCAGTGTGATATTAAATACTAGATTATAAGTTAACCAACAAAACAAAATCAACAAACCCAATAACCTTCTCTTTTATACTAAATGTTTACCTTTCCATCCATGCTTTTGTTGTTCTAATAACAAACTTCATCAATAGAAATACTATGGTAAAAGAAAAAACTGGTTTTATGTTTGTAAATTAGAAGTTTTAAAGACAAAGTACCAAGCTTTGTATCGTGACTGAAATATATGTTTACGGTGCTTAGAATGACCTACTATTAAAATTAAAGCCCACAAATTTTTTTTGTGCCCACATCACTTTTTTTGGATGTATATTGTTGACGCCCAAAACGCTCTAAAATCCACAATTTTTCAATATTTTTGATGAAAGTTTGTGTGTATTGTGTACATTTAAATAAAATGAAGATCAAGTTTAAATTAGTGTGACTTCCAATGTTTGTTCAAAAAATGATGTTTCATTCAGAACTTTGGAACTTTGCAATGATTGGGAAAATTTAACCAAGTTGTTTCAGTTACCTTCAATATTGAAAATACTTAAGCTTTTTGTTTTTAACTGATAAAAGTAAAACATTTGACCAAGTTAACAACTTGTATTACAACTTGTATTATAACCTATAGGTATGGGCCTACCTTTTTCTATCTTAAGATCTCACTCTAACAATATTTATTTTAAAAGGTTAAAATGGTTGATGGAAAAATTGTGAGTGTGAAGCCATAAATGAATTTTTGCTGTCCTCTAATACTCAGACAATAGTTTAATCATCCTTCACTAATATCTTCTATCTTATTGACGTCAATACCGATTTCACATTGTAGCCAATATTTTTAACATGTAGAGACACTTTTCTATTAGTTGAAGAGTATTTTTAAAAACGGATATTGGAAAGAAATTGAGATGGTATTATTTGAAAACATGTCTGTGTGAAGCTTGTAATGAAAGAGAAAAATGAGATCAGTTATATTGTACTGTTGTCGTGTTGAGGAAGGTGTTAAATAGATTTTAGATTGAAAGTGGACAGATTATATTGGAACTTTTATTGTCTTATTTCAATATTTATATGTATAATAGTTTAATACTGAAATTTCTATTTCTGTACAATATACCATTGATTTTATGCTTTTGATTCTTCACAATGTGGTATAACTTTTCTCGATCTGAGAATGCTGGAAGAAATACATTATAATCATTTTTTACTCATTTGCAGTTTATGGATGTCATAACCCATAGTACATGAAATTGTCAAGTCCTCTTCGATCCAGTGTTACTATGCTTATATTTGCAATCATTTGGGTGACAAAGCAGAATTAGCAGAATTTATCTTCTGCAATACTTTTTACCAAATTATGTCTGGATGGTTGCAGTTAAATAATTCAAATATTATATGGTGACTGTTTTCAAATATCTTGCACCTTATTGTACAGTATGAAATGATCCTAGAAAGGAGAGCGAAGTATAAATCATATGTTGTATCAGCACTATATGCTGTATTTGATACTAATAGTATCTCTGTGAAAGGAAGAATGGTTAACAATAGCAATGAGATAGAATAGAAGACTTAACATATTGAAGTTAAATTGCAGTAAATGTTGTGTTAAAGTTTGGTTTGATAACAGATGTGTGTTATTTATAAGCTAACTGACAAATTTCTACACATAATCACATCATATATCTTCTCTCTTTCTACCTTATCTTCTCATAAACTAACTTATTTTGTCTACAATACACATTGTTTTATTGTCTTGATAGTTTCTGTATTTTCCTTTTCTTGGTTCCTTTTCAATATTTACCTAATCTAGTCCTTTTATTCTCTTATTGTATTCAAGCTAGTATTTGTCACACAATAAAAATCCATGGCACCTTCACATTCTTGCAAGAAAACAACAATTTCAAAACTTTTTAGAGCAAAACCTCTTTATATCATTACCCTTGCCATTGCAATAGCATATGAACAAAACATGGCTTACATAAGATAAACTAATAAATGCAATCTATATCCTAAAGTTTGAAACAGAATAAGAAATTAGTGTTCTGTAAAGAAAAGCATACTAGCTAACTTGTATGAAATATAAATGTTATATTTATTAGACTGAAGTAGATTGTTTCAGTGGGGTAATTACTTAATGACATTGTCAGTATAACAGTATTTAGTACCTACCTACCTACACATTTTATTACTGTTATCTTAACAATGTAACTATCAGATTCATCTTCTAGTGGCTTTAAATACCACATCTGTTTCTCATTTCACTTGTCTTTTCTTTCACCAGTTTATACAGACTTTATACATTGATGATATGGTGAAAACATAACACAACTATTCTCATATTATAGTTTTCACATGTAGCTGAATAGTACCTCCAATAAATATTATACCGTTCAAATCTCACTGGTCTGTATTGTATAATAACTTCTAATCTGCTGGGGAGAAATTTGAAAATATGTTGAAATAGTTTATAAAGTGTGATGTTTTCAGTGTTATATTGGACTAGCAGGCGTTAATATAATGAAGGCGTTCTGACTAGTTAAACATATCTTGTGTCTTGTGTTATGTATTTGCTTACAGTTACTTTGATGCCATCAGTGTAAGATAGTGTTAAGTTGTGTTTGGATTTTGAAACATAGATACTGTTTTCAAGGTCAAATAAATGCTCAGCTAAGGTTTGATTACAAATCAGCTAGAAACAGGCTTTCAAAATGCATCCATGGATGCCAAAATGTAAGTAGAAAGTTTCCAATTTTAAAGAATTAAGCACAAAGATTTGATATCTATTTTCTGTAGAAATATATTAAGAGTAAAATTTACAGAGGATAATACATTACAACTTCTGTACTAGTGCATCAGGATATCTTAACTGAACTGTCTCCAGGAGGCAAGTCTTCCAATGTATTTTTGAACTAAAAAGTTAATTTGTTAAAGTAGTTAAGCAAATTGTTCGAATTGGTCCATGTAAATGTAATAGTCGCTATATAGTTGAATAATTGATAGAAGTACTCATTATTTGATGTGATAATTAAATAATTAAAGAAACACCTCAAGGTATTATTTTCAGGTTATCTCCCTTTAGACCTACATCAATTTTACCACAAAGCTAATAGTAGAGAGTCTGTAAGAAAGATAAACTCCACTAAACATCTACTGGCAATAAATCAAAACATCTGTTAAAAAAACACAACATTTTCGCTTTTCTTTCTTTTTCCTGACTTTTGTTCTTTAGAGAGTTAATGGTTAATGTGTTTCATTCATTTTCTTTCAGTACCTACTAAGTTAAATAGTTGTCTTTTCTTCTTATTACTACATCATTACTGATTGATATCTTGCTTCAGTTAAGCCCAACGCAGACGAGGAACATTTCTGTCGACGAACAAAAACATCGAACAAATATATTTGTTTTCCGTTATTCGCAGACGATGAACATTTAGCTCGAACAATACGCCAGTGAAACGGAAAATCACATGACCTCAAAATGGCGACGTCCAGAAGGAAATGTAAAATTGCGTTATTGAAAAATATCTCCCTTTATTGGAAGTCTAAAGATTTTAAGTTTATATCGATGTTGGCACAGAATACACTACAGTCACACGAGGTCGGGCGAAAGGAGGTAAATTTACCGGTTGTTTCCAGGGCTTGTGCTATTTCTTGCATCGCAGCGTACTTCTTGTTCCCATCTGAATAGTCGGGTGAAGAAATCATAAACAAACAGACAGATTGCAACAACATATCTACTAAAATCTGCTCCTTCTCCACAGTCCAAAATTTTGTGTTGGTGGATTCACTGGACATCGACATTTTGTGGTTCGACATTTTGTGGTTCGGGAGGCAAACAATTTTAAAAAATCAAACATGTTTGATTTCACGAACAATTCTCACAAACATTTTTGTTCGTGTTTCTGTAATCCGCGGACGATGAAAAAAATGATCAAAACAAATTTTTATGATTGTTCGCTTAAAATGTTCCTCGTCTGCGTTGGGCTTAACACACAAACTCGATAGTGTGGATTTCCTGATTTGTCACAAAGTCTATATCTAACCCTTCATTACATGCTTTCCTATCTATATGCTTAAACTCTTCTGGAAATGATGCTGTGAAAAAAGAAAACGGAAACAGTAAGTAATTCATGAGCTTTGAAATTTGAGTTGCTTAAGGCTGGGTTTATACTTCTTATGCCGTTAAAGCCTTTTATATGCTGGGAGGCGCCGTTTAACGACGTTCTTCAGCGCATCGATTTATACTTACAAAGCCAGCGTGACACGCCATATAACGCCGTTTGACGGCGTAACATTTTTCAGAGTTCAACTGTGTTGAACTTTTTGGCGTTTACGCTAGCTAACACCGGCAATTCAACCAATCACAAGTAGCTATTGTACAACACAGACAAGGAGAGATTTCGGATCTTTTCTACAGACATGGACAACGTATTTGTTAGGTAAGCGGGTTGGGGAAAGTTCATCTGTTTTCTTTCCAGGACCTTTCCGAAGGCACTGTGGGCTAATACGCCTCCGTCACTACCCGACGAGCCGACAGCGAAAAGTGTGAATTTGTATCGTGCATCCGACACTGCCATCAACACAATGCTATGTGTACCCTTATAATTGAAGTACTCCGATCCAGATCTGTGGGACGCTTGAATGCTTGCCGTCTATCGCCCCTAGGCAAGTCTCTTGAAATATCTTGCCATAGACCTTCTGTTGGAGCAGGAACGTAAACCGGACCAAGTGCTTCCCATATTGCCTGACACGTTTCTGACACAACCTTACAGACGATTGCCCGACCAACATGATACGCGAATGATATGGACGCTTGTGAATCTCCAGAAGCCAGGTACCTGAAATGTAAAAGTTACGCTAATATACCCAACGAGTGTTAGAATAACAATTAAAGGAATTGTTAAAAGGTTTTCTAAACTTTTTATGTTTATTGGGGACACTGAAATCATCGATTTGCACTATTCCAATTTCCATCCAGGCGTCCATAGTTCTTACAATTCCACTAAATCCAAGATAGATATGCTAAGAGACATAGTAGCTTTTACCTCTAGAAACGTCATACAACGCGCTAGTTTTAGGGAAATTGCAAGAACCACGAACGTCTGACTGAAAATCGGAATCGATGCTTTCAGTGTTCCCAGTACAATTAAAAAGTTACGTAAGCCTCTTTACAACAGCTTTAGAAAAGCCCGACAGTCAGTGCACTTTAACAATGTTAAATCTAACAGTTTACAGTTGCATCTGTATTACCTCAACCCAAAGTGCTCAATTCAACACTTTTACATCTACCTCACAGTACGAATTATTACCAAACAGAACAATTAGTCAGATGTGAAAGAGACAAAATACAGTTATTTAATTGGTGAAATTCCGCAAAGCCTTGGAAATAGGTCGGCGCATGCGGCCGTTAGCGCGCGTGTGTTTACACGTAAGACCAGCGCGGTCAGGTCTGGCGTTTCACGCCACTAAGCTGCGTAACGTTTTACGCCGATAAACGGTGTTTGACGGCATAAAAAGTATAAACCCAGCTTAATGCAATTAAAGTTTCTCTCATTTATTGCAATCAAATATAAACACAATTATCTGTCAGCATTCAAGTTAGCAGGAGATATTTAGTAATTTTCAAACTAAATGATTATGTTGAATATAGACTGATATGAAAGATCAACAAATATCAAATGTAATTAGTTTAATTAGAGATGAGAAGATGTATTATCATGTATTTTATAATCAGTTAGATATTACACATTTTCTCTTTATACATTATATACTTATCTCAATTTCTTACTCACTATAATCATACCCTGGAGCATACAGCAAAGAAGTCTCTGAAATCATGGAATTTTATCTCTTTTTAAACGTTCATTTTGAAATTCAATCAAGTCTCATCTTGATTATTTTATCGGGAAAGGAAGGATAGGAAATTGTAATTCTTGCTATAAAACTAGTAAATTGGTGTAAAATTGAAGATATGTTTGTGGGAATGTACATATTGACATGTTTTAAGTTTTTATTATTTTATCATATAGATAATATAACAGTGATAAAGTCATTTAGAAGTAGATTACATGTATGAACCTGATTACAAATATTTACTTGTGTTACTTATATAGAGTTCTTAGTGCATGCAGTTAAAAGGTTAAAGTATGACCTGATGAATTCTCTTATCATTGATCTTATAAGTGACTTCATGAACTGCATTGGTCCTTTCCTTATATATTTGATAGTTTGGAGGAATATTAGTTGTCACTTAAACAAGATTATGATATGAAGACAGAATCAGCTATAAAAGATTTCATATGATAATCTGTTTATTGGTGAAAGTAGTACCAATCAATGTTTTAGTAAAAAACTATGATGATAAATGTAAGATTACTGCTGTAATGTAATCAAATTGATTTGAGTTCAATCTTTAACCCTATCTGTATTAAGTAATGAGGGAGTTTACTGTATTTCTAGACATTAGATGTATATTTATATGATAAATCAAATAGTATTCAACTGACCAATTACTTCAGCTATTCACTTGTTAAGATGTAGTGGAGGCCCTGGAGAAATGTGAGTGTTTTTCTGTGCTGAATAGAATCTATATCTTGTTTCAATAATTTTACCTCAGGGAATTCTCATCTAGTCTTTCTCTCAATATCCTTCTTTTCTAAAGGTTTTTTATTGATTTTTTCTTATAAGCTATAAAACATGAAGTAAGATGTTAAGGCAGCGAGTTTCATCTCAGACAAATTACCTCCTTCTGTTTTCTACAAGAGGAAATGAATGATGTTATGACCTAATGACTTCAGTTTTATATATCTAACATTTAACTCTTCTTTTAATATTCATAGCATTTCTACACACCTTAATTTCAGTGTTCCTGATGAGATAAAGGTCAATTAAAGTTTGTCATGAAATAACACAATAAAAATTTATATTCAAACATTTTCAACAATCAATTTGATTATACTCAATAATTCATATACTATCAGCCTAGGTTACTTTATAAATTTCTGTATAACAACATCTTACTTAGAAATATGTTTGATATGATTCTTTATTCTCTCTTCATTATTATCTTACTGTTAGCTGTATGTGAGTGATCACTGTTATTTATTATTATTAGATATTGATATATCTGTAGTCTAGGACACTTGATACCACACTATGATCATGTTTATCAACAGATTACTTTTCATGATCACTTGAGTTTTCCATCTTCTTATGTTCTTATAGGTTTTATAAAGAATTTGATTTCTTAAAAATAACAAAAGAAAGAGGATAGAAATTCATATTTTTCAGCTTTCCCTTCAACCTTGAACTTTAGCAACAAATTGTCTATAAATTTTGTATTCATTACAACAGATCTTTCCTAACAAATTTATTGCTTCATAAAATGTATTTTGTTTAGTGAATAGAAAACTTTATATGAGTATGAATGATAGATTAATGTCTTGTAAGTTTACATGAGGTCATAAACTTTCAAGAGAAAAACATCAAACATATATTTTATTGCATTCTATTTGAACAATAAAAGACATTTTGACATAAACTAGTGAAAGTATTTGACATATTTGCATTCAGATTATTTTAAAGTTGTAAAAAGATTTTTGTTTTTGTTTAGTCGGAAGATTAGAGCCCATCCAAGAAATAGTTTTATGTATTGAATTGAACTTACGTCAACTGGCAACACTAACATGCCTTTGGTAGTTATTTACTTAGATAAAAGTTGGCTTTGATAACTAGTGTAATCCTTAACCCCTGAAACAGAACAGAACTGTGTAATGTTAACAGTCAAGGTGGTTTTGGAATGGTTATTAGAACCAACTCAATAAATTAATGTTATGAAAATGGAACCCTTCATTTTGGCCTGGTGTTGAAAAAGGGCTCTTGAATACCATAGAACCCAGGAACAGTGAGAAACACAAAATTTCACGTTTTGGTTCCCCAATCTTCTCCCTTCAAGTATGAATTAAATGGGGCATTCCCAACACGTGATAAAATCTAAATAATATAGTGTATAGTGGAGGAATAGTTTAAAGAGTAAAAGTTTTGGTGTATTAATGTAGATGAGTAGTTATATGTAGATGTATGTAGAGAGTTAATTGATATAACAAGTTTAAGTTTGAAGTATAAACAGGGTAATATAGAGTGGTTTAAACTGATTTAGAAGGTTAAAGTAAGAGTGATTACATCCTCTGACTGTTGTGTATTATTTCTATATAATTATTGTATAATAAAACACTAGGTTATAACCTGTTATATTGTTACAATCAATAAAGTCAGAAATAATAATAATATGTTGATAAAAAAATGACTAGTACTGTAACAGGAAGCTACTAGCTGTTCTCAATTTAAAGGTTAAATATTATATTTTATAGTTACCCAATTCTTGACATATTTTATTAATTTAAACCACATGTTGTCCTCTACAAATATAAGTTAACATAGATATATTATCATTTTTTTACCTAAAATATATAATATATATAGTAAAGGCCAAGAGCAGTTCAACTGCTTGGTAAATTCTGGCATAGACATAATTCATAAGTAAAATTGTTTGATGCTGTGAGAACAGTTTGATTGTATTGACAGATATCAAATCGTTTTACTCACTATCACTTAAACAACTGTATGTTAGTGTACCCACTATGAACCAACTAATGTCTTCCATATTTTCTCATGATGTAAGTTATATTGTTTGATTCAGGGTGTAGAATAAGTACCCTTTATTGAAGCTGACCTTTTACATTTATCATGTTAGAAATTCATGCAATATTCAATAGTGCATTCTGAAGATTCAAATACAGAAAGCTTTAGGATAAATATATATATTTCTTTTTATTAAGATTTCAAACAAAGTTAATAACTTCTATTGCCAGATTTCTAATATCTTTAACACTTTACACATGAACACATTTCAAAATGATGCATAGTTTACTAATGCTGTGTTTTAGTGTTTATATGAGTGTGCTTTGATAATATAGGAAATAATAAATGGTATGTTTATAAAACAGTAAGAAAACATATGTTGATCATGTGTGATTTCTGTACAGACCTTACCTGTCTACCAATCTAACTATAGCTCTAGTATTTAACTAGTATAGATTCTAGATATTATTACCAAATGTTTTCTCTCTCATTTCTTCTCACCTCCCAACACATCTTGTAAACTAGACATAACACTTCCTCTCTTTCAGGTGTTTAAATACCATTCATATAATATCATTATTTATTCCATTCTGACGGTAAATATGAGTCAAGTACACACATACCAAACCAACCTCTCTAGTTTAAGGGCCAGAGGGTTTGGATGATTCATAATTGATTAGTTTTGAAAGATTTCTTAAATCCATTTTTTGGAACGAATAGGTTATCTATGCTTCTGTAGCTTTGGACTTTCTAAACGGCATTTATACTATTACACTTACATTTACACATGACTATTATACATTGACTTTTACACATTAACTTTTAACAATTGATTCTTTTAGTAATGACTATGCGATGCTTCCATTAAACTTTTGCTTGATTGCTAAATCATTGGTCCAATATATATAGTTTTCTGGTTGTTATTTTTTTATGTAAAAGATATTAGAGAAAGTCAATGATAGATTGCTGACATTTTAATTATTTATATTTGGTATACTTGATTGATTTCTGAATTTGAATTTTGAAATTACGTTATTATATTATTTATAGGAAAGTTTTTGACATCTTTATGATGACAGATACATGGTTGATTCATTTCTTTGCTTTATTCCACTCAATGTTCAATATATTGTATGATAAATAACTGAGCGGAAACCTTGTCAGGTTATGAGTTTATGATGTCTACAATGCAACATTAATGATATGGATATTAAACTTATGCGTGTTTTTGGCTGGAACAATGCATTTCTCTTGCTTCTGATTAAGTAATGATTCTTACAAAGATGAAGTTAACAACAGTACCTTCTTTTGGATATATTTTACTGCAGATTTAGTTTGTGTCGTGTGTCCATGTATCTTTTTGTGTCACATAAAGACAGATAACTCCATAATATTTTTATAATTCATCTTTAAAATAGTGATTATATAGATTACTATTAAACTTGAAGTCTGAAGATTAATTCACATTTATTTAAAAGGTTAACACTATTTTATATATTCAAAGCCAGTAGGTAAATCGTTCATATTTTTCTCAGAATGAACAAATGTTTTAACCTAAAATTGAGGTCAAACAGCTTAGACAGTGTATTTGTTGTTATTTGAATAGTTAAAGATGAGCTATTAACTATAGTAGCAGCTGTATTATTTCAATTATGTCAAGAGTATTGTGGTTTTATTTCAATATAAGTTCAAGCTTTAATTGTTTCTTTTTTTGATATCCTTAATCAAATCCTATATATAGATTGAAAGATATTAATTTACAATTAACATTCCTGTTAGCCTTGTGCATGAAATTTAAATGGAAAGTGAAGAGGGTTTAAAAGTTATTGGTAATATATCATATTGTATGTAATATTGTCAGTTTTGAGATGTAAAACTTGACCTGTTTTATTTTTCTATCACATACAAGCCATGTGTTTTATTTCTCTAGTATAAAATATAAAGAGGATATAATTATATAGTTGAATGATTTGATAACCTTTATGATAAAGCGGACAGTGTAAAGAAGATGTGTTATAAAAAATAAAGAGTTTGTGACAGTTAGATATTGAGTACTTTACAGAATGATATAGTCCTAAATGAGACAATTTAAATTATACTTCTTAAACAAGCTTGCATTCCAAATTCTTGAATACTTATCTAAAAGTGATAAAGGATATTATAAGGCAATTATTAAGGAATAATTACATACCCTGGTGTTTAGGGGTGGGGGATTTGGGGGAACTAATCAAATCATGTAATGCTTGACCTTTTTTTCGTTAACAGCGTCAAATTTTGGGATAACGATACCCATAGAGAGTTTCATAGATTTTTCTATCCCAAAATTGTTTACAGTTAGCATAAAACAGGTCCTACATGGTATGCTTTGATTGGTTAAAAATAACCTCATTTGAAAAAATTCATACTAGTATTGTATGATATGGGATATGTATGCCATTATTGTATTTTATTGTATATTTTAGGTCTGGTGCAAGGAAATAAGCCACCACCGTTAACTATGTTAAGTCCTGCTGGTTCTAAAGTTGCCAGAAATACAGCCACTGTTCCACCTTTAAACCAAGTATCACCAAGTAATGGATTAAACTCTGTAACAAGTAATTCGGCTTTGAATGCCACACGTACGTCGAGTTTTGCGGCCGCGCTGAGGAAATTGGCCTATCAGGCTAAAGATCCTGCCGGTATAATTATATAAATATCAAATTGTACTATTTACCTGTTGTATGGTGGCTTACTCCTAATTTGGTATAATTTGGTGCTTGTCAGTTGACAGTGTACTATTACTGACAGCTTTTTTTTTATTTTACATTATCAATTATGGCTTGTTTATTTTGATACACAAAATTTTGATGATTGAGATCTTTTTATCAATTTATCTTTTCTTAATTTGGAACAATTTACAAAATTCATTCAAACATATGTTTAATCAAAAGAAATATGGAATTTCTTCCCAAATTTTTAGTTTTTGTTGTTGTTTATTTGTCACTCCATATGAAATAGTTATTTCATCCCGATTGATTATAACATTTTTCTGCATTTAGCACCTAGCTTCAGCAAATATACCCTTATCATTTTACTACTTGTATGTTGTTGTGGTCTATGTATGCCTATTGGTCAACTCACACACAAACATTCAAAGTATTTCTTTGTTTTAATATGCAATTTGATATTTTCATTATTTGGTTTTTATAACTCATCTTTTGCTACCTATATTTATTAAAACTATTTCTTTATTTGAAACATATTTTTTTTTAAGCTTTTGATTTATTTAACTTCTTGTTTATTATAAAAAAAAAATAACAATTAATAATCTTAATTTAAAATTAATAAAATAGTATGCTAAATAATGATTCAGTCAATTTAAAGAGCTTTATTATACAATAATTTTGATTGATACGGTTGATATTTGACTGTTTGGTTATTTCAGATGAAGTTATAAAGCATTCTAGTCCAAATAGTAACAATAGTAGTCCAAGATCCAGTACACCAAAACGTGCTCCACCACCATTAGTGTATTCTAGTCAGTCTACAACATTAACATCACCACCAGTTGTTACTATAGCTCCTACACCATCACATCAACACTCCTCAACTACATCATTATCAGCTAATACTGATCATATTGCTAGACACGTAGGTTATAGTTTCATTTCATTCATATTAGTATCCCTGAATTCAACATGACATGATGAATAGTTTTATCAGGAAAGTCATCACTTTATATGCTGTTGATGTATATTGGTTAGTGGTTACATGGCTTAGCCAAAATTTTTAAAATTTGCTAGTGAATGCAATAAAAGCTACAGTTTTAGTGTGATTTTAAAAAAATGGTTTGCTTATCCATAGCGATAAGATCTTGTATGATATCAACTTAACTTTTTCAACAAATTATTGCCTTGTCCTTGCAAAAAGATTGACCTGAGTTATATAATGTATAACTTTTTGAGCCTCTGCTTGTTTTTATTTTATTGGAAATTATATTTCAGGGTTTAGATCGTATACCATCAGGTCACAGTTTATCATCAAGTTATGAATCAATAGCATTAAAACAGGAGCGTGAACAACGTCCTTTATCAGGCCATTCTAGAGATGATGACAGAAACAGTAAAGATGGGTTATCAATGGCTCATGCAGCTAGAATGTATGTTATTATTCAGATTTTCTTGTTAATCTTTATGAATTAAATATATAAAAAATCTGACCAAGGATTTTGGCTTCAAGTGTCTGCACATATTTGTTGGATTCTGAAACATATTGCATCCAAATGCAATGCACACTAACCTTAATGACAGTTGATAGTTTAATTACATACATACCTTGTGAATTTCCATCTGAATTCAAACAGGTCTTATTCAATATGACTGAATAATCTTCATGTCCGTGTAAATATCATTTTTTTGGTTTCGAATTGATTATTAATGTAAAATCATATTCATTATTCTTTTTTCATTTAGCAGAAATATATGTTATTCATTCTATTCCTCAGAACTCCACAATCAAGTACAAGTGGTGGATTAATGACTGGCAATAGAGATGATATTACACGTGGATTTCAACCTTACAGACATGGTGATGATATACGCCCACCTGTACCACCAGGATTTGGTATGGACCCAGCTTACGCAGCCTACCATTCAGCGTTATTAGCTTCACATTATTCACATCCAGCTTATAGGTAACTATCATAATACATAGGACTGTTATACTGTTTATTCTCTATTGAAACTATATGTGGGAAAAACGCTGGCATATATCAATCTGAATGATCTTGTCGAAAAAAAATCAGATGATCTTAAGAATATTGTTTCGCTTGTTCTGTTACCATTTTCACCACTTAAAAGATTGCATTAGGAAGACAACCTTTAACATTTCAAGGATGAAGTTTTCTTCAGATTAGAAAAATAGTTTATTCATTCTGCAATACCTGAATGAAAACCTCATGACTCAAAATTGAAGATATGATTAAGTTTGAAGAGCTTTCAAAGGAATCTGTAGTTAAATAAAATATCTATTATAAATAGTGGGATTTCATTTGATTTAGTACATTAAGCCTTGCACTTATGAGAGCACTGATGGCTGCTATCTGTGTTTCCGATATGGTGAGGAAAAAGAGTCACCTGCAGTGTATCTCTGTCTGATGATTATAATGAATTATTATAATATAGCATCTAATTTTACTTCAATACATAAAAAATCAGACTTATTATTTTAATATGATTGTTTTCTTTCAGATTAGAAGATCCATTGTTATTAGAAAGATATAGAATGATGCAACCATCTTTAATGATGCCTTTCTCTCACCCTGGAATGATGGCAGCAGCTGCTGCAGCAGGTCATCATGGTGTACATCCCCTGCTGGCTGGGGGTCGTTATCCCCCTGAATTATTACATCAGTATCCCTATATTTCACCTAGTGCTGCTCAATCTTTAGATCCCAGATCTCCAGCTCTCTCTGCTGAAAGGTAGGTTTAGTCTTCATTCTCACTCACTCACTGAATTCATTGCATTGGTAACTACTGCGTATATCATGTACTGTACGCAGCCAACATCCTTATTTTTTTATCTTCGTTAAATAGGGCTAGATTAGAAGAGGAAAGACAAAGAGAAATAGACAGAGAAAAAGAAAAAGATAGAGAAAAAGAAAGAGAAAAAGAAAAGTGGAGGGAAAAAGAGAGAGAGAAAGAAGCAACACAACGACTGAGAGAACGAGAAATTGAAAGAGAAAGAATGAAAATGGAACGCCAGGAACATGAAAGACATTATTTAGCTCAGAATTCTCACCACCAAAATGATATTAATCATAGAATAGACCATAGAGATGAAGGTACAATATTCTACTGAAAAATTAAATTTAGTTTGAAATTAAAATTATAGAATTATACTTTCAAGCACATGTTGCTATGTTTCGCTAAAAATGTTATTGACAGAAATTTCTGGTCTGATGTGAAATTTGATACATATTGGAAGAAAACTGACTGTGACTACATTAGCAAATGTAAAATTCCCATTGCATACCAACAGACAGCTGACATATCTATTGAATTTTGTAATCAATATAGAAATTAGCTGTGTTAACCCTTATACACTTTTATCAATAAATAAAATTTAATTTCATTACAGGTTCTAAACATGGTAGTATAACTCAAGGCACACCGCGTGATTCATATAATGATAAATATAAACAACAACAACGCCATGACCATCATATTAAACAACAATCATTATTAGATCATAGAAATCATCATAGAGTAAGTCATGTTTATTATTTAACTAGTTTTCTCTCAATCTTCAAAACTAATTAAAATTGAATTTCTTGCTTTTGATTCGAGCTTTTTTGATGTATTTTGTCCTATGACTTCTGCAATAAAATTCATTAAGTATATAATACAAAACACAAGACTCATACACAAGGATGAACATGTTTAAGTGACCTTTATCATATGGTTTATTACCTAGGAATATGGAAGAAATATGATGTCTGTTGAAGGACAAAGAAGATCTGATATTGAGTTGTCACGTGGACAACCACCACCATTAATTTCCCCTAAAGAACCAGGGGAATTAACTCATCATAGATCTGACACAGGACTTTTTAGACCTTTTGAAAAGGAGAGTCGTTCCAGTTATCCTTTAGAAATTCCTACTGTTCATAATCGCAAATTGGAGCATTCTGTTCAACCACTCAAAATACCACAAAGGGAGATAACACAGGACAAACACAAAAACTATTTGGGTGAACATGATCAAATGCGTAGCCTCCATGCAAATCATGACAGACGTGAAAACAATCACGATAATTATAGCCTTAAAAGACAGTATAATGATGTCAACAAAATGAAATCAAGTGAGGTATCTAATGAGTTAATGCCTAATAATAAAATAGTACATGTAGCTGTCAGTAAACTAGATAAAGAAGAAGCAAGATTACGTGAAGCCAGATTAAAGGGTACCTATCACAGTGATGATGATGAGGAAGATATGGATGATAGTGAGAAAGAAGAAGATAAAATTGAACGAATGATGTTGATACGTAATGGTCCACCAATGCCATTAGATAAATCAGTGAATAAATTAAAGTTTTTATCTAGTCTAGGTTTATTTACAATCAGAAGAAAGAAAGGTTGGTGTAGTATGTTTTCTTTGTTTCAAATCACCCACACTGCACTATGTTTATCATTAATATATTTTTTATATTCACTTATTTCTAAGACTTCTGCATTGACAAATCTCATGCCGAAATTTGCCTTTTTCCAAAAAATGTACCCAATTGAAACATTATCAATTCATGAATTTATTTTGTCAAGCTCATAAAACTATGAAGTTACAAAATAACAGTTTTAAATACAGAGACTCTCTAGCTGCATGTCATTTTCTTACCACCTTACAGATAAAGATTTTGAAAGGTATAGGAAGAGAAGGAAATACTTCAGGGAACAAAGTTTAAGTCCAATCATTGTTGAAGAAGACACAAAAAGCAAATCTGAGTCTTTAACCATTCCAAAACTAGATCCAGATATACTATGTAGTGAATTGGATTATCCTAATAAATGTAACTTTCTATCATCATTTAAACTACAACATTTAGAAAAAGAGGAGAGAAAAGGTGTGTTTTTCTATTATTTTATATTAATGGAAATCAGCCACATATCTTTTGTTTTCACACCATTTCTAGATTTTGGGTAAAAGATATTGAAAAAATTAATTTTGCACAATTTTCACTGTTTTTACTAACATAATATTTTATCATTTACAATTTTTATTGACAAGTGTTTGTTGAAGATATCAATTTGAAAACATCTCAAATTAGGAATTTGCTTATTATATTGAAGGACTCTACATTGCTTCCCAGTGTTTGACATTTATTTGGTCCTCTGCTTGATAAGCCTGTTTCCTTACATGTCCTAAGTTTATGGATTGCAAGTATGAACTACGTGCATCATTTAGACCTTAAGATCATATAGCTAAGTTCCAATATGGTCAAAAATAGGTTAAGAGTTTAATTATTTTAAGATTGCCTATATCTTGAATAGAAATAATGATATAATTTTTATAATAATAGAATTATGTTTAATACGTGAAGCTTGTCAGTTAGAAAAGAAAAGAAGATTAGGTGGAACTGATGTTAAAGATGAAAGATTATCAACTCAGTTGGATAAAAAAGGTAAGTTTTATTATGAGCTAAAAAAAATTTTGTAATTGATTGTATTACCTACTACACAAAATTTTTTTCAAATAAAACAGATAATATGTGAGAAAATAACTGTCCTAGATCACAGTCTTATTAGATACGTATGATATTTAACCCTTCTTATTGATTGTTCAAAACAATAAGCAATTTTGTTGTCAAAGAAAAAACATAGTCCAAAGCACTTTAAGGAGATTGGTTTGGTTTGGTTTCTTTTCTGTGAATAATTGAACGGATTGTAGGCAACGTCCATTTTGAAATGAGTCATGATTGATATTAATATAAGTAGAATAGTAAATACTGTTTAATACTATTATATTTTATAGGTATAAAAAGAAAGAGAGTAGAAGATAACAATAATACTGACCTATTAAATACTGAACCTATTCAATTAACATTAGCTCAATTACAACAACGTCATCAACAACAAACAAAACTCAATAATTTACATAATAAGATGTCAGATAATAGATCCACTGTGATATTTCCTACTGAATCTTGTGATCGAGGTAAAATATTAAGTCGAGAATTTGCTGAACAGTTTCATGAATCAGTATTACAGACTACTAGAGAGAAGGAACTACAGTCTAGATTGGGTAGGTGTTATAGTTCAAATTCTGCTCTTATAATTCTCTTAGTTTCCACAATAACATCAATTAGGGTATGAAATGAAAATTAGGCTAAACTTGCGTTCAGTTTTTTGTTAGCTGTTATATTTAATAATGCCACTTCAGTTAGAGCCTAAAGACAGGCCTGTTTAACATTATTTTGACGAATTTTCAAGAAACCAGTTTTTAGACCCTAACTGAAGTGGCCATAACGAAAATAAAAGCTATTAAAAACGGACTGAAAGTTTGATCTAATTTTGATTAGACTGACACCTCCATTTAATTCAATCATTTCATATTATCCAATAACTGCTTTGAAGTATTAGATTTAAGTTAAGCAACCTTTGCCATAAGTAAACTTTGACTTTTGAAACAAAAAAAAAGTCATTTGGATTTATTGTCTTTGTTTATTTCTATAGGCAATTCTCGTCATGATGGTACAAATCTATCATCTGATAAAACATCACCATCTAAACATCATGTATCAAGTGATGGGATTGGTTGTAGTAGTTTATCGGACCAATCAGAAACTAGTTCATTTAGATGGCCTGGTATAACAGCTGTAATGGAAGCATATCAAAGACATTCAGAAGGTATGACACTTTTATGTTCGCTTGATGATTGTAGATGCCGATTTCTGATGAAGATGTGACATCTCCAGAATTTGGCAATTTTAATTTAGTTAAACAAGTTCTTTCCCTCTCCAAATTGATGTTTTTCTTGGTATTTTATAGAACAAAAATCAGAACATGGTATTTTGAGTGAACGTTGTAAAAAGTTACAGAGTGAAAATAGAGATTTAAATAAAAAAGCTGAAGCATTAAGTAAAGCAATGGCAGTAAGTATTTTTATTTCTTTATTTGCACTAATGCATTTTCATGTATCACCTAAATATCAAATCAAGTAAAAGACCATTACTGTTGCATGTGATTCTACATGTTACCATACAGTATTAGATATTTAGTGTAGAGAGTCTAATGGTTTACCTACTGGAGGTCTACAAGCTAGAGTAATAAAATGTATTAGAAATTATTTATTATTTTATAATTGTAGATGTTATTAGAACAACAGAAACATTTTGAAGAAGAAAGAAATCGTAATCAAGCTGCAATAGAAAAATTAACCAAGCCTTTAAGACAGTTAAGATGATAAACCTGTGGTTTTATGTGTTGTGTATTTTTGGTGCATAATGTGCTTTAAACTATGAATATAAAAACCTAGAAATTTGCAGGAGAAAATGATGTGGATTCAATCACCAGATTTATATGTTCATATGGTTAGATACGTTGTATCTATGGTTGTATGATATTACAATGAATGTCAATTTTCTAGGTTTAAAATATTGTTATTTCTTGTCTCATTTATTGTTTTTTCTTTTTCTTATTTGTTTTTACTGAATACAATTTTATTGAATGAATATGACTGCCAAGCAGAATAAATCCTAAGTGTCTTGATTGATAAAATTATTGAACTTGAGGTGTAAGAAGTTCTATTCCCCCTCGTGATAATAAATAAAATAATCAAATGTTTTACCATTTTCTATATTTATATCTGTTCAGAGAACAGTATCATTGTATGAAAAACAATGTAAGCTTTGTACAGATGATAAAATTAAATCATCAATTTCCCATTGTAAGATGTTTTAGGAGCTTATCAGGCACAGGTTCACAAAGTCTTTAAAGTGAAGAGTTAAAAAACCATTTTTCTGACTGAAAAACCATTTTTGAAATAATCAAAACTTTTTGAATTTTGGAGGAGTAAAAAAAAAAGGCTTAATTCTGTGAATGAATCAATTTCGAGAACTTCTGTGGAAACAATATGAAGTGATTCTTATATAGGAATAACAAGATTATAGATTGTGTTTTGAATTTTATGTACAATAAATTTTGTGAATTCTACAAAATTCCCTCCTAAAATAAAACTTTTTAAAAATGCAACAGGATCTGAATGTCAGAGAAAAAGAGTTTCTATGTTGTTGCATTAAGTTCAGCTATTGAATAGCGTATTATCTTACCTCTACATTTTCTACTGTATTTATATCAATTTTATTGTTTAGGCGAATTGTAAAAACTTGCTTTTATATATATTATATCTACCTAAAATAAATTATGTTATTTATTGTACTATGTCAACCCCCTTTTTCATGACCTGTTTTTTACAGTCCATCTTACAATTTCACAATATAAACATGTTTTTGAGGCAGCACTTGTTTGTATTTATTGATATTGGCTTCATTCTCAAGAATTCTTATTATTGATTAAGTTTCAAATTGGTATTAATTTCATGCAATATTTATAAATTTATTTGTAACTTCTGAAATAGATTTTAATCATTCATTATTGAAATAGCAAGATAACAAAATGCATCCCTTTACATTTTTTTGAAGGATTAAAATGCTTTTAAAGATTGAAATCTTTTATATGAGCTACTGTGAAATTTTGTCTTTATTGTCTCCCTTTGTAGATAGTAGTTCACATTCCTTCAATATTTAAAAACCAGAATAAAATTCTGAATCAATTTTTGTTTATTTTTAATTTTGAATAATAATAATGTATTTGATACTGGTATATAAGATTTAGCATGTAGTGATAATGGTTCTGGTTCTTTTGTAAAGCATAACTTATTGGGTATTTGCAATAGGAACATCAAACACACTTAGTTTTGGAATTGCTAGTTGTCTGCTTGAAAATTGGACCATACCTTTCATGCTTTAAATACAACATTCATCATACTCCTGTGTAGACCTTTTACTTAAAGGGTATGCATTTCGCTACTTTCGTTCAGCTTAGTATTAAAAAAAAACATGACATTTATTATTAATATTTTTATAAAATCTATGCACAATTTACATACAATATGTACACAATCTTACATTTCTAATCTTGTGTCGCTTTTATTCCACCACTGACATTACTGCGCAGTAAATGCAGTTGATCAAGTGAAAGTGTTAAGAATGATCGTACTGTATTAATTTCCATCAATGTTAAATGGTTCAACTGAAAAAGAATAAAGATGTGATAACATATTTAAGGTATCCATGAAGAGCAAAACATGGATTGGAATAAACTACTGTATATTTGCAAAAATAATGTGCACTACTTCTTACCCACCAGTAAATCTGGATATATCTCTGATTGATATGTATCTTGTTCAGATGAAACAAATCAAGAAGTTTGCATAATGCATACACCAAAATAAATGGTAATCATTCTAAATTAAAATCATACATAAAATCATCTAAATGTCACTTGGAAGTAGGGCTGGGCAATCACAATAAATACCAATATAGGAATTTATATCATTAATAATATTGCTTGTTTAAAAATATCGAAATATCCCACATCCTGATATCAACTTGAACCAATATCAACCAGCCCTACTTGGAAGCATCAATGATCAGGAGAGGAGTTTGATTCACAATAGTTTGAGCAATTTCCAAAAGACAACTTCATTAAAATAAGTAATTAGTAATATAATATGATCTTGAATCCAACAATTACCTTAGCATGAGTTGCATCACTTTTAATAAAGGTATCGATACTGCTTCTTAATTTTGATATTCTTAAATCCCAGATGTCTTTTATTAATGTTCTTACATCATCAGCTCGAGGAATGTCTGCAGTTGCACTGTTAAAAAAAAGATTTATCAACATTTACATATAGTGGATCACTTTGGTATTCAGATGGTGATACAAAAAACTTCTACCAAACTTTATGAAAATCTGTTGAAAATTCAAGGAATTCCAAAATGTAAATAGTTCTTACTTGAATCACAACTCTACATACTAAGATAAACAAAGCCACACATTGCAGGATATATACCCACAGTTTATGTTTATTAAAACACATACTAGGTTTAACAATTCAATTAAATATTTCAGATTCTTCAGAATTCACAAGAAATATGAACTGAATGCAGCTTTACATCCTACCCTTCTACACCTATTTAGGTTAATGAAAACATTAGAGACCAGTAGATGTTAAACACACTTTATTGTAATGTGGTTCAAATTTCCACTAAACGCCCTTTTTTAAATGTAAATATTAATTTTATGGAAGTATATTTACCACTTCAAAAGTACTTGGGTAACCTCCATATAATATTTACTTGGCATTGGAGTAAAAAATTTGGAATCGGTTTCTTCTTGTTTCTTATCCTCCAACTTTTCTGTAATACATAATAAATTTTTCATTCATTCTTCAAATTTACAAATTATGCTGAAACCAACACCTTTAATTTAATGCAACCTGCCTATCAATTAAAGTACAAGCTTAAACCTATTCTGTTATTCTAATAAAGGAGATATTCCATGATTTTCACAACCATTAATTAGAACAAACTCATGTCAAAAATGTTTGGATACATTGAAGAACAGATACAATAATGAAATATTTTCACTGTGAAAAGAACAGATATATATAGATATTAATAAAGTTTATTTAGTTCCATCCAACTTACCTACATCCATCCATTCTGGTGGAACTATTCTACATTTATGTCTCTGTTTAAGATTAACTGCCATCCATAGTGGAATATCCACAGGTAATCCTGGACTGAATGGACCAATATCACCCTAAATATTAAAAAATAATAATTTACAAAGTAATAGTATAAATACATAGACAATGACAGTCTGGACTTTTTAAAATATATCGCAGATGACAGGCATTCATTATCAAGAAACTTTGGATTTTGTTTTATTCTGATCACAGATAATTACTCTCCTGCCAATGTAAGCTTGGAATGGACTTATTCTGTCAGGTCATTAATATGCAAAATAAAGTTTCAATCAAATGGCAATTATCTTAGAATGTTTTCACGTCCATAGAAATATAAGATTTCATGATTTTAACCAAAAAAAATTTTCAAACGGCAATTTTGGCCTTTTCCAGGGACCATTTAGGGGCTGTTTAGACCAAAGTTGGGACCATTTCGGGTGAGTGCCAAGTTGACTATAACCCAATGACATTCCACAAATTAAGACTTATGTATTGTAATTAATACACACAATGCCCTATACAGCTATGTTATTAATATCCTTTAATGACATAATAAAACACAAATATAGATAAATAAGAAAATCTTATGGATAGATACTTCTAGAATATAAGATACGGTAAATTTATTCAGTATTAAAGCCAACTGACTCATAGATACATCACTATAGTGTACAAATATAATAATTAACAAGTAGTAAATAAACAAATACAAATAAACACAATATTATAAAGTATCAATACAATAAATGATATTATAAAGTATCAATACAATAAATGATATTATAAACTATCAATACAATAAATGATATAAACTATCAATAGAATAAATGATATAAACTATCAATACAATAAATGATATTATAAACTATCAATACAATAAATGATATTATAAACTATCAATACAATAAATGATATAAACTATCAATACAATAAATGATATAAACTATCAATACAATAAATGATATTATAAACTATCAATACAATAATAACTAGAACCGTTATAACGGTACCGAAGCAGTGCGCATCCAACCTGATACATCGATAAAAGGTTGTATTTTAAAGTCACAATGGGATTTCTTACCGTAAAGAAAAGCATGTAAACGTTCAATAGTAGAAAAAATCATTTCGGTGGTGAAAAGACGCATGAATTTGGTACCATTCGGTACTAAAAGGTGTTAACATTCGGTAGTAAAAAGTCGAATTTTCAAATAGCTGTAAAGTTAAAAGTTAAATTCTCACAACAAAAATGAAAATATTTTTGGAAAGGTACAATAATTTGTGTTTCGGCCAAGAGGTAAACAGAGGTCAAATAAAAGAGAATATAAGCCTTAAAAGTGTTGAAAATTGCTGTTTTGGGACGTTTGTAAAAGCGAAAATATAAGTCGACATCAAAGATAAAAGTATGAATGGACATCGTAGGTCAATAACCTTTGACCTTCTAAAGACCAAGATTATGCATGTAAATGGTCAAAATATCAAAATTTTATAAATTGTAAATCCTATTCCCTTTTTTAAAGTAAAAGGCCTAAACAAAATGTAACTCTATCAGATATTGTCCCAAATAGTGCTTTAATTTTTTGTAAAATTTCGATGGTGAAAAATGCAAACTTTTCGAGTTATAACAATTTGAATTATTTATGGTAAAGGTAAAAGTAACCCGGATTTGCCACGCCCACTGCATAAATTTTGTGTTGTCTGTAATAATGTGTACAATGTCAAATAATGTTCAAAATTTCAAGTGTTTACAATCATTAGATCATGAGATATTCGTAGTTAAAAGTTTTTTTAAAGGCAATGGTGACTGAGGTGGATTATAGAAACCGTTAAAATTACGCAAAGTTACTATAGAAGTCAATACAAAATTTTCAAATTCAATTTTAATCAAAATACCAAGTGTTATATATCATTTGAAAGAATAGATTGCGTGTAATAAGGACAAAAGATAAATTTTCGCTTATGTAAATTAGGTCACGTGATAGACCTTTTTTTAAAGTTAAAAATCGAGATTTTCAATTGGCTGTAGAACCGGAAGTTAACGGAGCACGACAAAAGTGAAAATATTATCGGATATATCTCGTAATGGGCAACAACCTTTGTTCAGGTCAAAAGGTCAACAAAGGTTAAATAAAAGTAATATGAGCCTTTGAAGTTTCGAAAATTGCTGTTTTCGGATGTCTGTAAAACCGGAAGTATATGTTGCACATCAAAAATCAAAGTAAGAATGGTCATCTTAGATCAATGACCTTTGACCATGCAAAGGTCAAGATCATTTACGTTAAAGTTCAAAAATAAAAATTTTTAAAATTGTTAAACCTGTTCCCTTTTTTAAAGTAAAGAATGCAAACAACTGTAATCTTATCACAAATTGTCCTAAGCGGTGATCTACTTTCATGCAAAATTTCTAGGATGACAATTGCAAACTTTGCGAGTTATGACAATTGCAAATATTTCAGGTAAAGGTAAATGCCCACCGGATGTGCCACGCCTACCTCAAAAATTTTAATTTGTCTGTGATGATGTGTACATTGTTAAATAATGTTCAAAATTTCAAGTCTTTACAATCATTAGATCATGAGATATTCGTAGTTTAACTTTTTTTTAGGGCAACGGAGACTGTCGGTAAATTATAGACACCATGATTTTACGCACAGTTACTATAGAAGTCAGTACAAAATTTTCGATTTTTAATATCAAGTGTGATATATCACCAAAAAGGAGATTTTATGCACTCAAAGAATATATAAGAATTTTTGTCGTATGTTAATTAGGTCATGTGACAGAGCTCTTCAAAGTTAAAAATCGTGATTTTCCAATGGCTGTAGAACCGGAAGTTAACGATGCACAACAAAAGTGAGGATATCAACGGATATATCTCGTAAGGGGCAACAACTTTTGTACAGGTCACAAGGTCACCAAAGGTCAAAGTCACTAGATATGAGCCTTAATATTTTTGACAATTACTGAAAACATAAAACCGGAAATAAAAAAAATACGAATCCAAAATTCAAAAATCGGCTTCCTTAGTTTTGTTAAAATCGATTGCAGATTCTTTAGACAGCAAAATCACACAAATCAGATTTACCCCTGAAGCTTAATATCGATTTTTACAAAAATTGGTCACATCAAGATGGCGTCAACATGTTACTTCCGGTTCAAATTTTTTCATTCCAAAATTGTTATAGGGATAATTTTAACTAATTTCAAAAAGAAGTTGAAATTTCAAGTTTAGAGGCGAATGACGTCAAAACCGGAAGTGATATCGAAATTTTGAAAATAGATTTTTGTCAGGAATCAAAATGCTTATCTACTATTAAATTTTTAGATCGATTGAAATAAATAATGCGCATGCGCACAACAAAAATTCAATATTTCCATCAAATTTAGAATTGGATTATTCACATACATACCAAGTTTTATGAAAATCGGATAGTAAATAAGAAAGTTGGCAATGCGCATGCACACTACACAAATTCGAAAATCC
>NW_008710950.1:2432494-2494467 GCF_000327385.1 Lottia gigantea | reverse complement strand
CATATCTCTATTAGGGACCGAGATATAGCACTGCAAAGACTCAAAATGGTCCATTTTTAGACCCCTGTAAAATCGGAAAGAGTTGTCTGACCCAAAAGGTCAAAAGGTCATCAGATAGACAAGATAACATACTATCATCGTAGTAAATATGAAGGTCATCAAAGGTCAAGGTCATGAGATATACGCGTTCAAACTTTGAAAAAAAACGTCCGGTCGTACAAAAAAGGCAAAACTGAAAATCAAAATTATGCTGCCTAAGGATTGTAGACGGACTTGAAACGTATCGTTTGACACAAAAGTTATGCAAATCGAATGAAAAATGACCTCTGAATAGCAATTTCTGCAAAACGAGGCAAACCAAAATGGCAGCCAACATGTTACTTCCGGTGCGGATTTTTCTAGTTTAATAAGTTTGTATTAAGGCTGGTAATATAATGCATATGTTATTTTTGACATAACTCAATTCCACCGGAAGTGATACCACCGGAAGTACTAACATCGAAACCGGAAGTGATAAAAAAAAATTGAATGTGTACTTTTATGTCTCTATGCTGGCGGTCTACACCACGTAAGTTTCAAGTCAATCCGTCCGATAACAACCGAAATAGTATTCTTCGATTAATTTCGGCAAAAAAAGTATGCAACGAATTTTCGAAAATCGAAAATTTTCAACTGCTATCCTTTGTCCTTTGTTACAAGAAATACGATGCAGAAAACCCGATCAAAATCGGTTGATAAACACGCCCTCTAGAGTCCATTTTCCGTTTGTTGCAATGTTGCGTAATGTTGCTCAGAAAATTTTCGTTTTACATTTACACTGTGATTAGCCACGAGTTACAAAACACCATGAAGTCCGTTTTCCAGTTCGCTTATGAACGCCCTGCAAAAAAAAAATCAATTCGAAAACAAAGCAGGGCGTTCACTTCCAAACGCCCTGCAATGATATAGACATTTAATAAATGATATAAACCTCTCAGTATATATATATTACTTTCAAAGTTTCAATGTGGTTCTGACATCGTCATCAGGAATATAATGACACAAACAACAAATCAAACATAAGTATATAGGTAACAATATTAACCACAACAACAAAGGCACGTGTGAAGCCATGTCAGGGGATTACTGCAAGTGAAATAAAGGGGTCTTAATAGTTTCACAGACTGGCATTAATTCACAAAATTATCTTCATAATTCTGGAGGTTATCGAGAAGAAAAGCAGGCTAAAGCCCCGAGTATACAGGAATTTGACACCCTGCATGATTATGTTTACCATATGCTGCCGTTCTATGGGCATCTAATACCGAGTTTTAGACCATCCTGTTTTCAACAAGATGCGCAGATGTGAAGCACTCTACAATTTTGATCTCTGATCATGGACATGTGTGATGAGGTTTGTGTATATTTGTTTCGCTGATAGTAAGTATAGAACCTGCTCTAAGAATCGTTTTGCTCTCGTTTAACAGGCTTTCTAACAGGATTAAATTTCCGTTGGACTTTAATATATGACACCAAAATAAAGTCAAGGTCTCTTTTTTTCATCTTGCCATGACGAGATCCCCATCTCTATCTTACAAACAAAGGCAACATATTCAAGTAACCCTTTAAATCCATTCACTTCCCTGAAGTTCAAAATAAGTTTCAACAACAACAACAATCGCCCTTGCCTCTCCAGGGTTGATATCCTAGGTTGAGAAATAATCTCCAGCTCACCAGCGACATAGAGATGGAAGGATAATTCAGACTCAGTAAAGTTAAAGTTTCTGCTTGCAAATTGAAACAGTAACGATGAATGGGACCAGTTTTGAGGACAAAGTACTCAGTCTGAGGATTTGGCCTGAATGCCAGATTTGGTAGGTCTTGCCGATTGGACATTACCAGTTCCTGTCTTAAATCCATCATATTTATCTGAGTTATCGGTTTCTGAGTCACTACTATTTGATTCAAATCCAAGATGGGTCATTCATTTGAACCTTCTTTAAATTGGCTTCAACTTTCTTCAGTTGATCTTCATTTCTTTTTAGTTCTGCCAACATTTCTTCCTCACCCAGATCACAAAGATCTACCAGCAGAATGCCAATGAGTGACCGATCATGAAAGGTCAAAAAGTCTTTTTTCGTTTATCCAACTTGTACATACATGGACATTTATGATTGGTTTAAACTCTTAATCATATGCAATAAGAACATTATGATATGATTAAGAATACATGATAATTCATTAGAAACACTAATTAATCAAATAGTTTGCCTAATTTGACACTCAAAAATAAGGAAACCCATCTTGTATGAATAAGCCATCTCACAGTCTCAAGTGCGCATGCTCAAGATTGGTGAGGTCCAAATTGATAAAATACATAAAACGTAAACAACTCACAACGTTATTCTACTCTTTAAACCTTCCAGTTACGAAAAGAGTTGTAAATTTGTAAATCAATTTGGAACAGGCTCAAAACCTTCAGTGTTCTGGTCATAGCCAGCATACATGTACAAATCATAGATAAATGGACCTTAAAAGTTCGGCTGCTGACCTACACATCCGATTCAACCATCAAAATAAGAGAGAGCAGTTTAATAAATAGGCCTACCCATGAGCCATTGCGACCTTTTTTTGGCCATGTTAGACCTGTTTTATCAGAAATATAATGACAGATAGTGGTGCCAATTTAAGCAAATATATATGCGTAATTCATGATGTTCAAGAATTATATACAGATATAATATCTCGGCTATGACTTGACAGTATGTTTTTAGATAAAAACCTTTAGCTAAACGTTTTTTTTAACATAATTTGAAATTTGGATTTAACTTGGTCCTGTAATAATACGGTACCACTTCATCCTAAACCAGTTGTACCAGACCACTTTTTTTTAATATGCAGTCTGGCCTGCATATTTACATCACAGTATTCTTTCAGATGTTTTTAAAACTACATGTAGAAAGTAGCCCAGAGAGAGCATTTCTGATGATTTAGTACACAACTTCGCCTTCGCAAACTAGTTCTGATCATCTAAAATTTCTAAGAAAGGTTTGAGAACGCTTGTTACCTGCCACAATTCACCCCCAAAAATTATCCTTGTGGTTACGATCCAGCCTGGAAAAATGCATTTTCAGTGATTTGATACCTTAATTTGGCCAACACATGAGCACCAAAGTTACGAAATTGCGAAGGGAGTCTGCAAACATTTTGAATTATAAGCGATCTATTACACTATTTTTGGATATAAAACATTTTTCTAATGAAATCGAAATCTTTCGTGCTATGAATATTTTTTCTGGTAGATTTTGTGCTGAAGCCTAATTCCCATGCATTCCTTAATAACGACGGGGCTGTGTCTACAGATCTACATGTATTTTCAATCTTTTTCAAAATGTAGTTCTTGTTTGAGGATTTTAAGGCTCAGACGATTTTGAGTGTTTGGGAAATCGCAAGAGTACCGATTTCACAGTCAAGAAACCCTTGAAGAAAATAAGTCTTACTTTTTTCTGGTGCTGCCATTATGCGGTGACACCTGTAGGACCTTACCTTTTACCGTCTAATTTCATCATTATTCAGTGAAATTTTTGATTACACCCAGATGTTTTCAATTACATCACAGTGATTTAGAGGGTTAAGTTTAATTTGCCTAGAACCCTTTTCATTTACACTACAACTGAAGAACTGTTATCAGACCACTTGAGTTTATTGTAATATAAATGGGCACATTTTATCGCGGCCATGGTCCGGACCAAGAATGGAGCGCTTTATAGCGCTTTGTGTAAAAGGGTCTATAGAGTAGCTTAGGCTATTATTTCTGCAATTAGCTGACAAAAGGGAGCTGCAATGATCCCCTAAAAATCTCTGTACATGGCAAATAAAGTTACACATTCCAGACAAATGGGTTTGTTTACGTTTTACGTGACATTGACTTCTGACCTTCCCCACAATTCCTGGCTTATTAGAATCGGTATCCTTTCGTAAAATAGTTAAAAGACTTACGTACACTTATTAAATATATCTTGTCCTGAGCAAAATTTGGCACAACAGTTACCAGGTCCTTTTCAGCCAAAAACTCAACTTCAGATGGATCCATAACGGAAGTATGTATCGAATTTAACAGACCAACGATAAATCTTACATTTTTAACAACAAAAGGGAATGCAAACACCTTTACCGATGCTTATCATTGACATTAAATACAGAAAAGTTATTTAGTTGTTGTTATTATTACTCCCGCCATCTTTTGAAAGGTGAAGGTCGACGGACATATCAAATTTGGAACTGGATATTGATAAAATTATCTTAATAAAGTGAATGGGAAAGATCTCCAAATATATGTTCACAGAACGTCAGATTAAAACATTAATCACTGCTTCTTTTTTCTTCTATTTGATACGGTTGTGAATATAAATATTGAATTAAGATGGAACCCTTTTCCAAACTTTACATTTCACTTCCTTCTTAAATAAAGGTGGCGCTCTATAAAGATGGCCGTCTCTGTTGTGTTTTGCATCATTGCTGGTGTTATTTGTAGGCTTGCATTGTTTCAGACAGATTTGCCGATATGGCTAGAGACAAAAAACGAAGTAGTAACACCCATCACAGCCTGGGAAAGAGGTATTATTATAAGAGGACGTTATTTTTTGTAATGACGAGCCTCCAACTCATGGTTTCATGTACGTAGGCCTATCACTATCAGGCATGTAGTTGTAGTGGTTTCCCCCCCTTTACATGTTTCTCCCCCTTTACATGTTTCTCCCTAGTGGTTTGCACCTCTTTTTAAACCTAGTAGGTGGTAGGTAGGTAGACGACAAGTTAACGTTCGCTTCCAGCGAATGCTGATTTTGCAAACTAGGTAGATGTTGGTAGTCGTGGTAGTTATTAATTATTGGATTAAATTGCTTTGTTATTCTTAATCAGAGATAAGTAATCTGTTGTTAAGCATATGATTACATATAACATTTTATCTTACTCTATTCAAATTTGACTTGTTCAACATTGCTGATTTGTGTTGAAATTGCAATATTCTTGTAAGACCAAGGCATGCCATGATTTGAGATGATTTCATAGGAAATGTGATACAGCTCTATAATAGTTATTTATCTTTGTATATTTTCTTTATATCTTTTGATTAATTAATTTCAATAATTTACTTTGGAAATTGTCATTATCAATGATTGTCATTAATCAAACACCTGCTTTTTTGGTAGTTGTTAAGAATAATCCAATACACAAGTTAATATCCAGTTGAAATCATTAAATCAAATTCTCTTTTCTTAACCCTAAGCTTACATAAGCTTATATTTATATAGGTGAGGAAACCACTTGGGGGAAACCACTACAGTGGAAATTGAAAAGGGGGCAACCACTATGGGAGGAACTTGTAAAGGGGGGAAACCACTGTAAGCCGGCATAACCCCTTTACAAGTTCTTCCCTTGTTGCTGACATGGAAAAAGCGTCCAGTCGTTCGATGCGCGTTAAAGATCTCTTGACAGTTGAAAATCGAAAAAGAGCAGGCTAATGCCACTGTCTTAGCAAAATTTCCCTCATTGCAACCTGCATCGTGTCACACGTCTTCATTAGCCTACATGGTGCAGAAAAGTAGGACGTAAAATTCCATTCATTTTATTTCCATTTCTTTTGACGAGTGCTATGAAAATATTAATACTCTATGAGTGGTGTAACCTATTTTCCTGCATATAAGGATTCATCACTGAATTTCAACAAATTTAAAAATGACGTTTCTTCAGATATTCTATAAAATAATTGAAATTGGTTTGTTTTGATTTTCTTTATGAATCTCTCACTTTGACCCATATTTCACGAGTAACCAACTTGAAAATGGCTGCAAAATGCATCGCCTATTTTGGGGTTAGTACAATATTTGATTTATAAATGTCGAGAAAAACACGTTGTTTGGGTACCCAGTGGTATAATTATCATTTCTTAGTATTTATCTTTAATATCCAGTCATTATAACTAGTGACAATTCCTTCAAATAACAATGATTTAAAAAAAAAGAAAAATAGTGACTGACAAAATAAGATAAGTAAAACTAAGTGTAATTTATTGCTAAAATTCATTGAAACAACATAAGGATATGCCCTACATTTTGTTCCATAGAATTTTTCTGCTGGTGTGGAATCTGTTAGTTGGTTACGTGACTTTTTTATAATATATTCTAGCAAAAGACACTTGGAATTTTGATTATAAGAAATTGTGGCCTGTAAAAAATTGTGACTTTTGGTAATAAAATCTGCCATTTTGTATGAAATGATAATAAATATGACTTTGCTTTGAAACGATAGGAAAAATTCTGCAGGTTTTACGTTGTAGAGATAACCCATGATTATCATAACATGCAAATGCAGAGGTCACTGGAGGTTGCACATGTAAATTATTTATCATTTCTGGAGATGCACCAAATTAGGTTACTTGACTGGATCTGAGCAAGAACAATTAATACACAGCAAGAAAAATTCAGCAACTATTCATCAAATGGAAAAAAAGATATATGTATCAGACTTTGAAATATCCATACAAGGAATGTTACTGTTTTTAAAAGAATATAGAATGATTAAGTTTAGAAAAAGACATAAGAACTGCCTGGAATTCATAAATAAATACATGGGACCATGTGATCACATGACTTTGTGTAGCAGACTTGCAAATTACTTCACAAATACAACTTTTATAGATATCTTTATTTGATCATTTTTCATTTTTTTAATAGAGGTACAGATTGGTTATGGTTTTTCCCTGCTGTTAAATTTAAGGGACATGGTCAATAATGCCACTGGGAGACCTTTTAGTAATGACAAAAGATTTATAATGGCTTGGTCTGTTTTTGGATATCCTATGCTCTTGCAGTTAGCTAAGGGCAATTTCATTTGGATTATCTTTTTTTCAGTTGAAGAAGGCTTGGCTTTAAAGAAAAGTATGGTATCACCTTACACTGGAGATGTTTTTCATGAGGTACAGCCAATCAATTCTTTAATTCATTTAATTCGTACTGATTCTTACTGATCTTCGGTCTGTTGCAAGCTTCTAGACCACCTTTTTTAAAGTGACCATTTATATGGACCAATGATACTATAGTCTCAGAAAGAATTTTTTTTTTAGCTTAGCTAATCATTAATGGGGTTCACAGCCCACCATTGACATTTGAGCATGTGTGTCCAGAATTATCAATGTTTGAATGTTAAAATGACCACTTGTCATTTTAAGATACTCTGTGATATATAGAAAACCCATATATAGAAAAAGTGAGTAAAATTCCTAGTTTGAAGTATTCTTAAAGGAATTAAGTGATTTTCGTACATTTCTAGTACTTCTGAAGACTATTTTCACATATTCAAGACTAAAATCAACCCCCAAAATGCTGCACTTGTCCCTTTAAGTAACGGAATGATGGTCCTCTTCAAAAAGCTTTAGTTTACATTTGGTTTTTCGTTTTTGATGCATTTAATAGGAAAAATTCAAAAAACTTTTTACTTTGCTTAGACAATAAATCAAGAAAAAAAACAGAATATTCTTGAATCACAAAATGACGTGGAAAAAATTGAATAAAATGGAAAATCATCATTTCTTAGTTAAGAATGTTATGAAGAAAAATCTTCTTTTGTTTTCAGACACCTGTATTATTGAAGATTATGGAATTTGTAAACCATTTTCCAAACGGAAATAAATTTTTCTTTGTGGTATGTACATATATGGATTTTGATGCTGTATTTTTATATGTTCTGTGAATATGTGAATAGAGTTATAAGCTTTAACCCTTGATTTTTACCATATGTGCAAAATTGGATGTAAGAAGCTTGTTTTATTTGTTGCTTTTGACTCAGCCAAAATGTGTAAAAACTGGCTTGTGGATGCAATACAGATTTGATGTCTTTTGTGGACTTTGATATGTATGTGTAATCTCAGACAGTTTAATTATATAGATATTTCGAAACCTTTTTCAGGCAGTAGATGTATGGATTAGTATATTATTGTGGGCTATTTCTAGCAGATATGGTAAATATAAGGTAATACCTTTCTTTTCAGTTTTGAATAGGTATGTATGTTGTACTTAAAAATAAGCAAAACTAGAGATACAAATACTGGCTTGAAGATAATTTTTGTTTGAAATGATTTTAGTTAACAGAACAATGTAGAGATGTAAAGAAGTATTCAGTAAATGTTGAAGATGTTTTATTAAAATCTAAAGATTTAAGGTCACTACCTCTTATAGTAGTAGCTGTGTAAGTATTATAGAATTATGTCTAAATAATAAGGACAACAAATCAGTTAACAATGTAAAAGTATCAGACTACAAAAAGAAAAGTCTGAATGGTCAAAGAAAGGGGCTTACAAAATGACCAATGATAAGTTACAGTCATTTCCAAATCATTTCAAATAGAAGTCGTATTGACAATGATGTAGAATATAATACTTTGTCACACTTAAAAGGGTGCCTTCTTACTTTTTTTTATTATGTCATTGTTGATATTACATTTATTGAAGCAATGGCAAAGAAACAAGATGATACAGACTGTAGATTAATGAAATCAAACAATCTTCATTAATGTTGAATTTATCTTTGCAGACACGTATTTAACCCATATAGTATATCTATATGTCTAGCTAAGTCTACAGCTGTATTGTCCAATCTATCCATATTGTTAGTATTTTATTACATGTTAAAAGGCAAGTATTTTTATAATAAGAAATATTTATAAGTTGGGTTTTGTGCCGAAGTTGGGTTATATATATATATATTGAAATATTTTTATCCTAGTTATAAAGAAAAGTTGGGTGAGCACTATGACCATCTATCAAAAATCAGACTGTTTGGGAAAATTTATAATCAATGGAGTTGAAACAAAGATTACATTCTCTTCAGACTTTATTATTCAGTTCACAGGCTAAATTACCTAACTATTACTGTACTCTGTTTCAGATAATTTATTATTAACTACATTATTCATTGCTGTCTCTACTTACCAATCATTTTATCCTTTTATATTCTGTTTACCTGTAGCCTCATATTTCTATCATGTAAGTTTTCAGTATTTATTATAAATGTTGCATTGCCTAAAAAATGTGGGCAAAGTCTAGCAAAGATATTTTTACACATCCAGATCTAAGTCAAAACATAAAACAAGAATACTTCATGTTGAGATAAAATGATTAGTAATTGAAACTAATGAAATGTTAGCGACTTCCTTTTTTTTGTTCATCAACCTCAAACTACCTTAAAATGGACTATATTTGAATCAGACTTAGATGTATAGAAATATCTTTATATGAACATACTGGAAATGATTGATGCTATTGTAGTTACAATGCACACTATGATATATTTTACAGCTTAACTGATGTATTTTTGAGGAAACTTGACTCACAGTAAATATGTAACCAGGATTATAACTGAATGATGGATTAACTTACAGAGTTATACATTTTAACAAATTATGCACCTTGATTGATGTATTCATACTATTGTAGCCTTTAACATTAAAAAATGAATATTTTTATTATCAATCAATATAACTGTGAGTTGTATATGAATTAAATATCTGACTTTTCTTTCAGAAATCCTCCAATAATATTACTAGTTATTGTAGTTCCGCTGCTATTATAAAGCATTATATTCCATCATTTGGACTTTTTTTATTTTGGTTCATGCTGTTACTTGGTATATCATATTCAATAGAAGGATCATGGACTTTTCTATATTCGACCTATGGTTTTATGTAAGAATTCATTTTGTTTTTGTTGGTCCTCTGAATATTTGCTTATTGTTCTAGTAAATTCAGATGAACGCTGACTCCAGAAAATTGTCTTTTTTCTTTTGTAACAAATTTTAGTACAGCAATTAGGCTCTAATTCATCTTATGCTATCTTGTAGCATTGTTATAATTGATGAGTCTATACTGAATGAAAGATTATACATCTTTAAGTAATTAAGGTCCAGCTGGAAAGATGTCTGCTTATCTATTTTATAAGAGTCTGATTGTTGGATCTTTTATCCCTCTTTTGTTACCCATCCCCGTACATGTAAAGTAATACCATGTGTGGGCTAGTTACTTTAGTATTAGGGGACAACAGGAGAGGAAATAAGAATAAGATAACACAGATTTCCTTAATTAACAATAATGGAATAAGTAAACCTACAGAACATAATTTGATATTCTTTTTTTCATTCATTCGTCGGCTTTGGAAGCAAACAGAGTAAACTGTAAGTAAGGTCTTGGGTAGATTCTTGATTCAGTATAGACTCTATAGTGTTTGATGAAAATTAAGAAAAATTTTATTTATTTTAAATTGCGTCTTGGAAGGGATAGACCTAATCCAGTCTGTAAAAACTTGCCTACACGATTCAGATACAACACATTATAAAATTTTATTTCAGATTAAATGTTCCTGATCTCAGTCCAAATGTTGGCGTTTTCTGGTATTTCTTTACAGAAATGTTTGAGCATTTCCGTGTTTTCTTCATTTGTATTTTCCAAATTAATTCTGTCATTTATAGTATACCATTAGCAGTAAAACTAAAGTAAGTTGAATGTAAAAATTTCTTATTTCTCTTGTTGGTATATTTTCATTAAGTAAATTTAACAGCAGACTTACTTACTGTTTTAGGTCAGATTTTTTAAAAGCATTCAAATATACTAATATTATGTAGAATGATATAATTGTATAAGTTTATTTCAGGAGAAGTCCAGTATTTTTTCTCTACATGATGATATTTATCACATCAATATTTAAATCTTATCCAAGTTATGGTGATATAGGACTTTGTTTATCATTACTACCATTGTGGAAACATACATTTTCTTGTAAGTTTTCTTCAAAATCAATGTTTTCAATACCAAAATGTGTTGTAATTTTACTAAGTCATGTATTCTCTTTGAGATAAACAAGTGGTACACCACGCAGGGTTGGAAAGATTTGTCCAGAGTGGTTAAAACCATCCTGTCAAAACTAACTAAAGCAATACTTTTTGAAAATTTAACACAATTTTTATGATTTTAAATTAATCATACACAATAATTCCAAGTTATAATTGTTATATTATACGATGAAATTACATATATGTATTATGTATAGATAGTATAATGAAAATGATATTAATTCCCAGACTCGAATAAAAATATTATACATAGTTAAATTACATACAGATACTAAGATAGTTTGCCAACTTTGATTTTGAATAAAAATATTTGGCAGTAAAGTAACAATTACCAGTATGAAATATTCAACCAAGTACATGCCGACTGTCAAATTATGTTTTTATATATTTCTATATAAAAATTGATATCATTTATTTTTGTCTTTACAGATATGCGCAATTTATTTGTTGTAACCTGTATGTATATTGTTTGTACAGTATTTGCTCCGATCCTGTATCATTTATGGATTTATGCTGGAAGTGCCAATGCAAATTTTTATTTTGCTATAACACTCGCATTCTCAGCTGCACAGGTATATATTTTCGGTCGTTACTTACATTGTCTATGACCAAGCTGTGTTAGATTTTAAGACATGGTATTGCATGAAATGCCCATTTAGGACGTGTTACAAATTCTTGAAAATTCATCTATTTGACAAAATGTTAAGATGTGTATAATTTATTTTTATTTTGTACTTTTATTTATCTATTTCAGATATTTTTAGTAACAGATTTATTATTTGCGTTTTTGCGAAGGGAGTATGATCTATATCATGGAACAAACCATAAATTAGAAAATGGAAAAACTACTCAAGTTGTTTTGGAATAATAAGATTTTGTATCAAATACTACACGAACAATCAAAAATCATGCTTCTTACTTATATATTCTATTCATAATCTTGAATGTCATGTTATGGTGTATTTTTTTATCAAACATCATCTTTATACTTAAGCCTCAGCTATATGATAAATTGAAATGGTATATATATTTATATAAAGACTATATTGTGTTCCGACGTAAAAAGACAGGAATTTTCTTACAATCTTTTTATACCACCTTTTGTATGCTATTATGGTTTCTGTATCACTTTAAGGTGACAATGCGCTGGTTCCAATTTTATTAAATATGAAATACACCTTATACCTTGACATCATAAGGCAATTTTCTTGTATCACAGAGGTTTGTAAATGATATAAAGTGTCCACCTGGCGAAGGATTTTTCCTGTTTGGGCAGGAAAATAGTAAATAAACCCATTATTGTAAATGTATCGATTTAAGTGTGGCTGTGTATGAGAATCGATTATCTCCCTTGGATCATATTTCTTTTAAAACAGTTTCGACTGCAATAAAGCTTAAAATATCTAAGCAACAAATTACTTTTCCTTAAGGGTTTCTTGAAGATGTATTTGAGTTAAAAAGATAAGCGAAAAGTCATGGGAGAATTATTGCAGGCACGATTACGTTATTGTTAAGATTACCTACTGAACAAGTATCCTTTTGAGTATACTTTTTATACGCCCACATGAAATGGAGGAGTACATTGCCGTCACCGATTTTCGTCCGTCTGTCCGCCCACAATTACTCGTAAACACTCTAGAAGGGTCAATTATTCTCGACTGATTTCGACGAAATTTGGTATTATTGTTTGTAATCACCGAAGGATGAACTCTAAAAAAAAAAAGAAAAATCTAAAAATATTTATTATGAGTTATTGACCTTGTCCTGAACTGCTCGTAAAAACTCTAGAAGGCGTAATTCTTGACGGATTTCGATGAAACTTGGCGTTAGATTGTGATGAGAACATAGTCTCATGAAAGCACTGGCCAAGGTCACAAAGTAAAGATTTATGATAAAACAAGGTGCTTGGTGTGAGTATTTGTTATCACCCAAGGATGATCCCTATCGTAAAGATAGCTTGTCAGGTAAGGTTAGGTAACATTCGCCCACTACCAGCTGTCAGAAATGGCTAAATAATGAATTTTCAAATTAAAGTCATCACTAAGTCAAGGCAAAAACCTGAAACAGTTCATAAAATTATCATCAAATTCAAACATGAACAATGTCTTATAGCTGTACACACAAGAGCAATAACTCTGAAACGGTTCATCGAATTATTACCAATTCTAACTTGAACGAGACCACATTAATATATACATGCATATCTAGTTTCATCAAGATTGGATAAAAACTGTAGTCTGTGTCGTGCCTATAAAATCGAAATTTGGCGGTTTTACTAAGTCAAGAGCAATAACTCCGAAACCATTCATTCGATTATTATCAATTTCAAACTTGACTGAGACCTCACCAATACATGCGTGCATACCAAGTTTCATAAAAATAAAATCTGTAGCCTCTATAGCGACTACAAGAAAAATTTGACGCGTTTTTACCAAGTCAAGGGCAATGACTCTGAAACCCATAATCTAATTATATTTCGAACTGGACCGAGATCTCATCAATATATACATGCGTACCAAGTTTCATCAAGATCAGATAAAAACTGTAGTCTCTATTGTGCCTATAAGCCAAATTTGACGAGTTTTTACTACGTCAAGGGCAATAACTCTGAAACCGTCCACCCGATTATTACTACTTTCAAACTTGACTGAGATTTCGTCAATATTTACGTGCATACCAAGTTCCATCAAGATCAGATAAAAACTGTAGTCTCTATTGTGCCCACAAGCCAAATTTGACGCGTTTTACTACGTCAAGGGCAATAACTCTGAAACCGTTCATCCGAGTATTACGAATTTCGAACTTGACCGAGATCTCATCAATGCATGCATGCATACCAAGTTTCATGAAGATAGGATACAAACTATAGCCTCTATCGGGCCTACAAGGCAATTTTTCGTGTTTTTCTAAGTCAAGGGCAATAACTCCGAAACTATTCATTCGATTGTAACGAATTTCGAACTTGACCGAGATCTCATCAATACATACATCCATACTAAGTTTCGTGAAGATAGGATAAAACTGTAGCCTCTATCGCGCCTACAAGGCAAATTTGACACGTTTTTACTAAGTCATGGGCAATAACTCAAATACCGTTCATCAGATTATTACTAATTTCGAACTTGACCGAGATCTCATTAATACATACATGCATACCAAGTTTCATGAAGATAGGATAAAAACTGTAGCCTCTATCGCGCTTACAAGGCAAATTTGACGTGTTTTTATCAGGGGCAATAACCATTCACCCGATTGTTACGAATTTCGAACTTGACCTTTGAAGAAATGTGAATGGACGGACGGACCAACGGACAGGGGCGACGGCAATATATTATCATGTGGGCGTATAAAAATCGAAAAATAATTAGTATGAGTTATTACCTTGTTCTTGAAAACGCATTCCATTTATAGCTCGTAAACACTCCAGAAGGTACAATTCTTGACGGATTTAGATGAAACTTGGTGTGAATGTTTTGGCGAAACTTGGTAATATTATACAGTATCGCCCCAAAAAGTTCAAAAGAAGTGTATGACTAAACGTTGAATATTTCATATTGGTAATTGCCAAATATTTTTATTTAAAATCTGATGATTCCTGTGATTTGACAGGCTTTGGGTTTGCTTTTGGTGGTGGTCTTTTTTAATTCGGTGAACTGTTGAGCATGTGAAAAAGCATAATACTGTTCATATTGTGGAGTGTTGGCAAATGAATTTAAATGGTTGAAGGCCAATTTCTCGGGAATGTTTCTCATAATCCTTTAACTTCATATCTTCATATCTGTAGATTTTGTTGAACCATGTTCCCGAAGAAGAATAAACATGACTTCTAAAAGTGATGAGTGGTTAAAAGAGGTGGATCTAGGTGTCAGCTATATAGAACTGAAAATTGGAAATCTTGATATGAAGCGTTTTTCAATAGTTAAATGCATATTTATGGATAAATACTGAGTTTTTTGGATTTATTGAATTATATTAGGATCCTGTTATGTTATTTTTGACACCAGGTATACCTACTGGTTCTTATTCGCCAAGTTTAAAATTCTTAAATTTTATGTTAATTCTAAGACGTAGTATCACTTTAAACAAATTGCTCTCCTGCATAAAGGCTACTGACAACCTTTTGTAAGTCATTGTCAATAAGGAAAGATCACCCCATCAGAATCACCATCCCGTACATAGAACCACCCAGCCACAAAACCAAAAGAATCCTCTCAAAAAGATTAGGCGCAGATGTTATTTTAAGCACTAGTACCTTATTAAAGTCTATCTTGAAAGCAGACGGTCGACTAGCCAAACTCACACTGGACCCCAAAAGTGTTGTGTATAAAGTCATCTGTAACTGTGACGAATTTTATATATAGGAAAGACCTCTCGACCTATCTCTGTCAGAATTAAAGAGCATAAAACAGCAGTCAAGAAAGAAGATACTAACAACTCAGCAAATGCCGAACACATAATCATGAAACCAGATCATAGAATCCAGTGGGAAAAGACAAATACTAGCCTGTAACCTTACAGAATGGAAACCACGTGTACTAAGAGAGGCATTAGAAATTCAGAAACACGGGCCGCAATTAAACAGGGACAGTGGGCATTTCTTACCCAACTTATGGACATAATTATTCAAAATATAACTCTTATCTTTGCTCTTTAAATGGTTTTATTAAAACCCCCTATCTTTCTATCTCATTATTTATCTGTGCATAATCCTTTGATCACCTGTAAACCTTTAATCATTGTTAATCTATTGTTAATCATCTATCGTATATTGTCATCGCCCCTGTCCGTCGGTCCGTCCGTCAACATTTCTTGTGAGCACTTAATAGAGACTACAGTTTTCATCTGATTTTGATAAAACTTGGTGTAATGCTTTAAATTGATAAGATCTCGGTCATGTTCGATATTTTCGATGAACGGTTTTTGAGATATTGCCCTTGACTTTGTTAAAACGCTTCGAAATTTGTCAAAAATAGTTCGTGAGCAGGATTGAAGCTACAGTTTTCAACCGATTCTGATGAAACTTGGTGTAATCTAGGACGAGTTCTAACTTGATACATTTTCGATGAACGGTTTTTGAGTTATTGCCCTTGACTTTGTTAAAACGCTTCGAAATTTGTTGAAAATAGTTCGTAAGCAGGATTGAAGCTACAGTTTTCAACCGATTCTGATGAAACTTGGTGTGATCATTGGAATTGATAAGATCTCGGACAAGTTCTAACTTAATACATTTTTGATGAACGGTTTTTGAATTATTGCCCTTGACTTTGTAAAAACGCGTCAAAATTTGTTCGTGAGCACAATAGAAGCTACAGTTTTCAACCGATTCTGATGAAACTTGGTGTGATCATTGAAATTGATAAGATCTCGGACAAGTTCTAACAAGACATATTTTTGATGAACATTTTTTGAGTTATTGCTCTTTACTTTGTAAACACGCGTCAAAATTTGTTTTTTGCCCTTGATTAGAGCTGTGTGATTTAATTGTTTGTTGTATTTGGGTTATTGATATTGATTTTAAAAAACTTTGTGGAATTATTCAACATAAATAATTGGCATATATATATATGTAATTGAATTCAAACTAATAAAATTTCTTCAATATGAGAAAATTCGTACTTTAGTCACTAAAGACTGTTTTATTATTTCTGACAGCTGCCAGTGGGCGTATGTTACCTTGCATCGCAAGCTATCTTTGTTATTGTTTTTACCCTTTATGGTTTCACTATATTACTTATATATTCTGAGTTGTAGTTGGTTAATCATTATTTACTTGACAACGTTACCGGTATGTGTTTCGAAACGTAGTATGTAATAAATTGCTGGTTGCATAGTTGATTATAATTGTATCCTTTGCTACTTTTATAAACACCATAAAATTGCGCCCCCGTTATTTAATGCGATCTCTGCCCTTAAAAGTTACAAGTGAGACCCAAGTGGATATAAAAGGGCATGATGAGCGAGAATATAGGGAGTGCTGGATGTTCGAGATGAAATGACTGAAATGAAGTCACGTGACATGTGCTCGAATTTGTGGACGCCATTTTTGAAGCCGCTGTGAAAAAAAGATAGACTGATTACTTCATCATTTCATCTTTTTAAGGGGGTATATATTTAACTATAATTGAACACTTTTCAACTTAAAGTTGATGTGTCAAGCAATATATGTATTTAAATGTGAATTCCTAAAACATTGCGCAACTTCCACTGTTAAATATTTGGTCAGCTTTTTTGGAGCTACACCAAAATTGTTTCGTACTTTTAAACCAAAACAAACTTTCGATTTTCAAACTTGTGAATCAGACAGGACTAAGGCCGGTAATTCAATTGCCTTCTGGCTCCATGTTAAATCATGAAATTCAACCTTCTATAAATTTTTCCAGAAATCTCGTTGAAAACTTTCCTATATGGCATGTTCCAAAACTTAGATGAAGATCTAGCTTCTGGACAAAAATTCAATATAATATAACCATGAAAACCCTGAGCTAGCCAAACTGAAATTAGACCACTACATTTTATCAACATCCCCTTGACTGTCACTGCACACAAAACAACTATGTTTGGATTATCTTTCCGCATGAAAATTTCTGATCATCTCCAAAAATCTGAAAGAAAATGCAATTTCAGCCATCAAATTCCAAATCTAGTCAAAAAATTAGTCAAAAATAAGCATGCAAAAATCCAAATGGGAGCGAGAAAGAGGATTTCTAAAAATAAAACAGACTTAAGTCAAAAATAGGCATGCAAAAACCCAAATGGAGGGAGGAAGAGAATTTCTAAAATTAAAACGGACTTTATTCGTATACAATCATTTACATAAAATGTTTTAGTGGTGTTAAATGGTGATGAGAACATAGTCTCTTGAAAGCACTGGCCTTGGTCACAAAGTAAAGATTTATGATAAAGCAAGGTGCAAGTTAAAGGTTAAGATAATTAGATATGTTAACTAAGGATGTCTCTGTAATACTATCTGTGGTAGTATCATTTCTTTAGCTGAAATAGCTGACAATATACGGTCCAAATAAATGATAAATTAGATCATTGATATACCTCATAGGTAGAGGTGTCAAAATCTTTTTTGCATGTATTATTTTGCATGTATTCGTGATATTAAATACATACTTATTACTAAACATCTTAACCTAAGAGTAAGACTAAATTAAAACTTAAACAGCTTTATCCTTTTGTAGGTACATTGGTATATTGTTAAAACTACAAAATGCCACTTGATACATTTATATGTGGTTCCTGTCAGGGAGCTTTTAGTGTTATAGAGACTTTTATGAACCATAAAAAAGACGGATGTTTTATTATTGAGCAAGAACCACTTAATGTATCTAAAGATATAAATTTGGACAATGCAGTGCCCCTAGTTTCTGTTGGTAAGTACTGAATTTTATGATTTGAAAAACCAATGATGTGTATTGACATGTAATTTGCATACTTTTAAGATGTTTTGTTCAAAAAACAGAAAATCAGTGTCATTTTCTTACTATATAATTGATGATTGCTATTATGCCATTTGTAATTTGAAATATTTTTTTTTGTAGGAGAAGTTGGAACTAGTACTGATTTGACATATTACAATGATGGTATACCTGAAGGAACTAGTACTATCCTGACATCAGATTCTTCTCACCATGATCAACAAACTATTGTTATTATTAAAGGAGAAGATATAGAGAATCTAACAAGTGATAAAGCAACATGTACTGTGGATATGGAACCTAAAGGTTTGTTATCTACAAAACAGTCATTTTGTGGAAAAATAAAACTTTCGTTTGAACTAATGTTTGAATTGTTTTATCTATATCAAATGTTATTTTATCCTGCGAATAAATCAATAACTGTAAATATAATATGTTATAATTGTATCAACTTTTATAGTGATGATAACCTTTATTTATATATATTTTTAGCACCAAGAAAGAGAGGAAGGCCCAAATCTAGTGGAAAAAAGAAAGTTGAAACTATAGATAAAAAGGAAGGAGGAAGGCCACCCTTACCAGAACCAGGTAATATGTTTTAACAGTAACTAAATACATAGACCGACATCTGTCCATATGAACATATGGAGCTCTTAAAAAGTTAAAACAATAATCCATTAATTATGCATGGTAATATATGAAAAAATATTCATTTTCATTTAAATATATGTCATGATTTAATTATCATATACATAATCTCTTCCAAAGTTTTAAAGCTACACTACTTTAAAATATTAATTTTTGAAAAACTAATCAATATTGACGTAAACATGTTTGCTTATACAATTTATGAGCTTATTTTGAAACTTCTACGATTTTATTGAATTGTACATGTATTATTTTGTTTAAGCTGAACTTGACAAACGAATTTTGAAAATTAATTTATATATGCTAAATTTTACCTCCGTTTATTTCCCAGGGGCTGATGGTAAATATGTTTGTGTTCGATGTAAAAGATCATTTGGTAAAGAGAGATTTTTCAACACACATAAATGTTTGTCAGATGATTATGTGGATATTACAAAGAAAGATGTTTTTTCACCAGAATTGGGTAATGTTTAGATTTCATACATATAGATATTATAGAAATATATAGAATGTATTTTTATTACTTATTTAAAGGTTGACCCACAAGGCTGTATAGTTTATCAGTCAATTTAACACTTTTCTTTTATATACATCATGCTTCATTTCACATAGAGATCTTGAATAAACCATAACTTAAATAAAAGGAAAATTATAGAATTATGTAGTGAGATAGTTTATTATTATTATAGATGGTGTTGATGAACAACAAGATGCAGGTGAAATAGATGATGAAGCTGTAGATGAATACACAGCACCCATTGTTCTCAATGTTGATTCTGGAGATGAGATCATGGAAGACATTGATAAAATAGAAGATTTTGAAAATAAAAAAATAACAAAGAAATCCAAGTCTAAACTAGCCAATGTGGAGATTATTTCTGATCCTGATGTAGAAAATACTATAACTAAAAAACTTACTGATAGTATAGAAGATTTACCAATATTTACTGATGAAAGTTCCAAGTTAGAGTTTGAAACAGTATTAAATGTAGACCTGAGTGCCATGGATACTATGTATACTAGACATTGTATAGCTCAAGAGCTAGATGAATCAGCTGTTTCTATAGGGAAGAATGTGAATACTGAACTTTCATTATATTTATGTAATATTTGTTCTAAAGTATTTAAGACTGTCTCTCACATCAGACATCATTGTTTAATTCATACAGATATCAAGCCATTTAAATGTCTACATTGTGATTATAAGTCTAATTCTAAAGGTAATTTCAATTTAGATTTGCATTTGAATTCTACAGGATACGTTGTTTATGTCTAATAGCTTGTTACATTGTAATGTAAAATGTGACTATCTTCTTAGCAATGCTTAGAAGCTTCTTGTAGTTGTTTCAAAATGTTGATCAATTTAAGCTTTATATACTATAAGCTGTGCGTGGACTGTGTTACAGAGTTATGATAGTGACAACTGTTAAGTTTAAAATTTTCATATACTTTATTTCCTTTCAATTTATGTTCTTAACATTTTAACTTTATTAAATGAATTTTCAGGTAATTTATATACACATATGAGAATACATACAGGTCAGATGTACCACTGTCAGAAATGTTCATTTAATTCAGTTAATAAGAGTCATCTAATAGAACATGAAGCCACCCATAGTAATACCAGACATCTCTGTAATTTATGTAAAAAAGATTATAATACTCAGGTTCGTAGGATGGCTATTTCAAATCAATTACATTTTTTATACACCCACATGTAGACATATATTCCCGTCGCCCCGTCCACATTTCTTGTATGCACGATAAAGGCTACAGCTTTAATCTGATCTTGATGAAACTTGGTATGCATGTATATATTGATGAGATCTCGGTCAAGTTCGAAATTGGTAATAATGGGATGAATGATTTCAGGGTTATTGCCCTTGACTTAGTAAAAACACATCAAATTTGGCTTGTAGGCAGGATATAAACTACAGTTTTATCTGATCTTGGTGAAACTTGGTATGCATGTATATATTGATAAGATTTCGGTCAAGTTTGAATTTGGTCATAATCGGATAAATGGTTTTGGAGTTCTTGCTCTTGACTTTTGCTTGTAGTCATGGTGCAGTTTTTATTCGATCTTCATGAAACTTGGTATGAGATCTCAGTAAAGCTTGAAATTAGTAACAATTGGATGATTGGTTTCACATATTAAACCACTACAGACTTTGTTATCATTTCTGACAGCTGGTACTGGGCGTATGTTACCTTGCCTGGCAAGCTATCTTTTACAGTGTCAATAGACAGATTTTCTTTCCAAAATTCTTAGAATAATATGCAGACTTAACATTGGCTGCCCAAATTTTGTACATTTGAGATTGGGATTTAATATTTATGGTCTACTTATAGTAAGAATTGCTCATTAAATAGGTAGAAAATATAATCCAAAGTATTATACTTCTCAGTAGAGAGAATTATGTCTGGCAATTATAATTTTTATTAAATTTTGATTCTCTTTTTTATGTTTCAGAAATCTCTTATAAACCACATCAGAAAATACCATCTTAATACTGCGATGGGTAAAGATTATCTAGCATTATTTTTAAATAGAAAGAATTCCCAATCTCATGTTATACACCAGTGTCATGTATGTAATAGAAAGTTTAAAAAGAAAATTGATAGAGACCGACATTTATTTGTTCATGATATTAAAGATATACCTATCATACAGAAATGTGAATTATGTGATTATACAGCGAGTAGAAGATTATATCTTGAGAAACATTATTTAAAACATCGTATTATATATCGTTGTTGTTCTTGTCCAGAACGTTTTCTCAGTTCGGTACGTCTTATAGATCATTTAAACACTAAACATAGTGATTTATCTAGCACATGGGAAACATTATTTGAGCAATGTATAGAAAATAGTATTTATCTACCTGAACCTGATGATAAACTAGGATTTGGATCTGATATAATTAATTTACCTCCGGAACTCTCTAAAACATCTATTGAATTACTGGATGCCAAGAAAATAGATCATGACTCAAATGTGTCTAAAGATGAAATCACCTTGGAAACAGATATTGCAGTTGATGATGATGTTCCAGAATCAACCAATAGGAATGATGAATCAATGGAAATTGACCCTCCATTGGTTGTAACCAGTGGTAATTTGATTGATGGCAATTTACAGCCAATATCAACATCAATTGCTGAATCGAATACAGCTAATGAACCAGTTAACTTATCTGATAGTGCTACATCATCACGGACAAATAATGAAACAGCACAAACAAACACAAATGAAACTGCATCCACATTTTCCAACAATAGAACTACTTCCCCAGTGTCAAATAATGAAATTGTATTAACAAAGACTAATAGAGTAATAGCATCAAAGCAAATAAATTTTGAAAAAGAATCAAAACTACTTAATGATGAACCAGCACAATCCAGTGATCTTTCTTCAGTAAAGTCAAGTGATGACACCGCAAACTATGACGAACAACAACTTACCATTTCCAAGGTAAATATTTGTATTGCATTTTAGCTATATTTACCCTACAAAATAAAGACAATTTTGATAATGTAGTCACAAAATACCATAAAGATTTCTAACAGTACAGCTATCAAAAAAACAAGGGGTCAAAAGTTAGAGGTTATAAAAGTACTATATTGTCCACATGTAGGCTAATATCAGAACCATATGTAGGCTAATATCAGAAGATTTATGTTATGTAAATGGCCTCAACATTTTCAATTAATTTAAATAACGTATATGCTGTATTATACGCCCACATAAATATGTGGTCATATTTTATCATCGCCCCTGTCCGTCGGTCGGTCGGTCCGTTCGTCAACATTTCTTGTGAGCACTATAGAGACTACAGTTTTCATCTGATTTTGATAAAACTTGGTGTGATGCTTTTGATAAGGTCTCGGTCAAGTTTGAATTTGACAAATTTTCGATGAACAGTTTTTGAGTTATTGCCCTTGACTATATATTTATAAATTGAATTCAAACTAATAAAATTTCTTCAATATGAGAAAATTCATACTTTAGTCACCAAAGACTGTTTTATCATTTCTGACAGCTGCCAGTGGGCATAATATGTTACCTTGCTATCTTTTGATTTTAGGATGATCCAGACAGCAGTTCTGTAGAAATGACAGACACACAGGAAAGTAATTCTAGTCCTCTAAACACGGAGATAAAACAAGAAAATAGAGAAGATGATGCTAAAAATACAGCTGATGATATTACTGTAATGACTGATGATGTGATTAGTAAATCTGCTGATGAATCTGAAGTTATTAATATTAATGGTGAAAATATAGAGTTGATAAATCTAGAAAATGAACTAAATGAAGAGAAGAATTCTAACAGTATAGATCATATTGTAAATAAATTAGGCTATAGAACTATGACTATGAATATCTTTCATAAAATGAGGGAAACATTTGGTAGCGAGGAGTGTGAATATTGTGGAAGATTATTTTACAATAAACCAGATTTCGAAGCTCATTTAAGGATTCATACAGGTATAATTAATTTTTACATTATTAATGACTTCACTGAACACAAATATATGATGATAACCTACTTTTTCTAAATCCAATAATATGGAGTCGCTGTCACTTATTTTATCCTGCTCAGTAAAATTTTTTCCCATTGAATATTCTGTGCAGTTTAAAAAAAAACATTGCCTTGCTATTGTACAGGCTATTGAAAATTTTATATTTCTGCTTTTTATATGCCCACTTGGAAATGTGGACATTTATTGCCATCGCCCCTGTCCTTTGTTCAGTCCGTCCGTTCACATTTCTTGTAGGTACAATCGAGGCTGCAGTTTTTATCTTATCTTGATGAAACGTGGTATGTATTTTATATTGATGAGATCTCGGTCAAGTTTGAATTTGGTAATAACCAAATGAACAGTTTCAGTGTTATTGCACTTGACTTTGTCAAATTTGGCTTGCAGGCTCGATATAGCCTATGCATGTATTGATGAGATCTCGCTCGAATTTGGTAGTGATTTGGTAACAGTTTCAGAGCTATCGCCCTTGTTAAAATTTGTCAGATTTGACTTGTAGGCATGATAGAGTTTACAGTTTTTATCAAATCTCAATGAAACTTGGTATGTTATATACATGTATGTATACTGATGAGATCTCCTTGGTAACAATCGCATGAACGGTAACAGAATTATAACCCGTGTGAATCCGTCGATGAGACCTTGTTCATGTTTGAATTTGATGATAATTTTATGAACTGTTTCAGGTTTTGCCGTGATTTATAAATATTTTTTAGATTTTTTGAAAATTCATTATTAAGCACTTAAGACTTTTTCATTTCTGACAGCAGATAGTGGGTGTATGTTACCTTGCCTGACATGCTGTCTTTAACAGTGTCAATAGACAGATTTTCTTTCCAAAATTCTTAGAATAATATGCAGACTTAACATCGGCTTTCAATACTTTATTTTACAGTATAAATGGCTATATTGTTATTTGAATTATTCCAGGAGAGAGACCATTTCAATGTGACTACTGTTCCTATAGAGCATTAAATAGCAATGTATTAAAGAAACATGTAGAAAAAGAACATGAGAAGATTTTGTATGAATGCAGTGATTGTGACTTTACTACATTTAAACGGGGTACTTTATGGAATCATCGTATTAAACATCTAACCATAGTTGGTTTAGAATGTCCTAAGTGTTCTGCTAAACTTGACAGGTATGCATTGTACTTTAATCTTTGTCATATTTATCCATACTTGTCATATTTGATTATTTCAATTTTTATCCAGTGTCATTTACTAGACCCATGTAAATAAGTTAACGGATTATGTTAGAGATATAACATGTTACATATTCATATATTATAACTTTTTTATCTTATATAACTTCAGTATGAAAAGATTAAGAGCTCATTTATTAGAAAGTCATCCTGGTATAGAAATGGAGGAACTAGAAAAATTAACTGGTTATAGACATAGATTACATGGTAAAATGGGTATGTATTTATTTATTATTTTCTTTCATTTTGAATCAGTAGAGTAAGTAACATAGGTACATGATTCAGTATAATTTGGTATCATGCCCATAGGTGAATTGCAATATACTAAATGCTAATTAAAGAAGAGCTATGCTAAATAAGAATTATTTCTTCTCTGACATGCTCTTTTGCACTTTTTCAGGCAGAAGATCATATAAATGTCCATATTGTGATAAAATATTTACTAGAGCTAATTCTGAGTTACAGAAACATATTTGGATGCATGAAGGAATCAAACCATTTAAATGTTCACTGTGTACTTATTCCTGTCGTAGTAAAAATAATCTTCAGGCTCATATGTTACGTCATTCCGCTGAGAAACCATTCTGTTGTGAGGAATGTGGTAAAGCATATAAATCTAGAACGGCTTTACGTTGGCATGTTAGATCACATAAAGATGGCAAAATGTTTAAATGTTCAAAGTAAGTTGAGAGTTTTCTTAAATCTTTAGTAAAGTCTGACTCACTTTTGGCAATTTTTTGTTAATATCTGTTGAAAAAACAATGAAGTTCATATCAGCCCTACGGTAAATTTGGGTGTGATAAGAGAATAACTTGCATGTTTGATCGAAAAAACATCTTGTTGATTAGTGTGCAGGTGAAACTGATAATTTGGCATGATCCAGCCTTATTTTCAACCAATGTCATTCTGGCTTCCATGAAATCACCTGATGGGAGCTGCAATAAGAAGTGTGCAAGTGTCTTAAATGTTTTATATATCATAGGCTCATATGAGTAATATTTTCCATTTGTTTAGATGTAATTATGAAGCAGCCCAAAGAAGTCATTTAACCAGACACATGGAAACACATAATGTTGTAAAAAGATTTGCTTGTCAAGCTTGTGACTATTCAGCTAATACTCTACAGTTTATGAAAATACATTATGCCAGGAATCATAAAGGTGAAAAATTTGATGTTGATGTAGCATCAGAAACTACTCGTCCTGAACAGAGTTCTGAAGCAAAGGTAAATATCTTTATTAGTATTCATTATTCATCATGATTGAACAAAATTTTAAAATAATTTATCACAGCAGTAAGAGTTGAGTGTGTCATCAGAAATTCCTAGATAAGTTTAGTCTAAGAGGGTCATTGTCATATATCCAAGTTGGATATGTAAGAATTCTTAAAATATCTAAAACAATCAGATTTTGAATCATTGGCTATACTATTACAAATCTATAATTTCAGGTGTTTAAATGTTTAAGCTGTGATTATTTATTTGGTAATATGTATGAATTAAAACGACATTTAAGATTAAGACATAATGTGCCGTCTCAAGATATAGCTAATTTAGAAGCAATGGAGATGTCAGAAGTACAGGTTTGTAAAAAAGCTCATTGTGGATCCTTAACTGCAATTGTAAAATGTTCAGTTTTATATTCATACTCTAGAAGGGCTGTAAGACATTTATTATATTGTTGATGAATATCAATAGAAAACAAGTCACTAGTAACAATGATGATTGTATTATTTTAGGTAGTACAGTATGTAGATGAAAACCCAGTACAACAAGAGGTAGTTGATTCTTCACAAAGTACGGTTACAGATTTGCAACAACAAACAGTTGGTAAGTTATATTTTGTTAATATTCTACAGTCTATAAAGCACAATCCTCAATAGGACAGCTTTAATGGAAATAGGAATCAACCCTTCTACATCTCATCCACACTCACATTACAGACTCCCAGCTTAAGAGTTCTTGTGCATGTTTTGTGTGGCTGAGTTTAATGAGATTAAAATAAATATTATTCTGAACCTGTAAACTACCCAATATATGGCCAACAATCATCTTGAGTTTGAAAGTTAAATTGTCTAGTTGTATTGCATGCTATATGAAATTAGATATGCATCAAAGAATAAAACAAGTATAGTACAGTATTTATCTATAATGTCACCTGTTTTCATTACAGAGGAAGATGAGAAGACTGTATCAGCAGTTAGTTTACTACAACAGATTATGAATATGTCTTATCCAGTGAGTTATTTACTTTATACTTATTTCATCTGATATCACAGTTTATATTCAAGGTTTCTCAATGATTAAAAGAACTAAACATAATAAATAGATCTAAACAATGATAATTAATATATAAAATAAATAATTAATATCTATAAATGAGAGACAAGTAATATTTTTTTAAATCCAAGAAGTAACTCTTTACTACTTTTATTTTGTAGGGTGCATATAATCAACAGCAACAACAAGTAACATTAGTTAATGAAGATGGACAAATGGTAGCAGTAAACCCTGATACTATAATAGTACAGGAGAATGGTGAAGAGGTATTAGTTACCGATAGTAATAGCCAATTTGATGGTAATCAATATGTCATACAGTATGTATCTCAACAAGATACACCATTAGATACAACTATACCTCAAGAAATCATCACCTCCGAAGAGATATAATAACATAGTATCAATAACCAGTAATGTTTATTTGTATTTTGTTTATAACTTCAGCAACATTTCAGCATAAAATTGACACATCAACTTTCTTTTCTATTTTACAAGACCAATCTTAAAATTAATCCTTTGTAATTTGATAATAATAATTTATTAAATTATGGTTTCATTAAAATATCGCCATTTTTCCATGACTTGTTGAGCTAATATACATGTAGTATGTCTCTATAATGACCTGAGACAATAATGATATAACAATCTTCTCTACATACGAAAATAAATTTAAGGCACAGCTTCACTTTCAGTTTAAAATACTTTATCTGCATGATGAACATTTCACGTTCTCCAATACAAGATGTACTAACAGATAGCATGGAACAATTTTCTCCATTCACACCTGAAATGGTTTTGTTCCATCTGCATTCACAGTTGCTACAAATAACTGACATGACAGAGGTTTAACTCAGTAAACCAAAGTTAACTGTATGCAAGTAACGCACTGCTTCATTTAATTTTTAAATTGACATTTATACGTGTATATTCTCCTTATAGTATAACTTGGTACTTTTTACAGGTGATGACAAGGATAATATGGTGGCACTGTCTGTATGCAATAGAACAATCTCCTGCTAGAATGAAGGATGATCTAGAAATACAATTTTATTCAACTTCCATTTGGCCAATGTAAGCCTTGTTTGCGTATCAGTGGCAATTTCCACAATTAACATGACATTTAATATTATTAACACCACATTTACATCCATCACTGATGTCTCCTTCTCCCTGAAATAAAACATGTCAGTTTATCAACCTTTACTTAAAATACATTTCGTTTATATAACTATTTTAATTGGCATAAACATTCTCAGGTAATGACAGGCATGGACCATTCTGATGATCAAATACATATATTCCAAGACTTAGTCAAAGCCTGATCAAACCTCAAATCTTCCCTCACTAGGAAATCTATAGATGATATCTTACCCTCGGGCCCCATCTTCTTCCTTTAGTTACCCAACAGATTTCAGTTTTACACACTGAACACTTAATCCAATCACATCCATCTTTCTTCATAACTATAATCTGACATTGTGGACATAACATAGCATTGCCTTGTTCTACCATTAACTAAAGAAATGTAAAAAAATAAAACAATTCACTAATTAATCAAAAAGCATATGTTTACACATCAAAATTTGACCAAAAATTAAGAAAATGAGAAAAAAAGATGAGATTGTTTTTTTACCCACTAATCACATCTTCACACTGTCAAGTTATTGACTGTAAAAGTCACTATTTTTGTATTACGGAATGAAGCAACTTGATTGGATTGTAGGCCCTCGACAAAAAGGTTGTAAACATTGCTTTGAGTTCACAGACTTCTTGCAAGGGCTTTGATTAGCTATATTCCCTTACAATCCAATCACATCACTTCACTTACAAACTGCCATGATACAAGAATTGTGGCTATTACAGTCAAGTATGAAGTCCTTAACAGCTTGACTTTGTGAAGATGCCCTAATTAATAAAATCTTTACTTACATCAAGATATTCTTTAGTTCTTCTAATAGATGTATCATTGGCTGCTTTTAATTTGATGTCCTCTTGATATTGTTTACAATTCATTCCTTCATGAATAGCTTTACAAGTTAAACAATTTTCTTTCTTACATACAGGACATTCAAAAAAATTTACTAAATCTTCATAAATACACCAGCCCACACAATCAGTGGTAGCACAGTGATAACTGTGTATTTCTTGACTTTCAGCTGTTACTAGACTTCTATGTAATATTTGTTGGTATAAATCCTTATTCACTAACTGTAAATACAAATGGTACTCATTTCAGCAGCAAGTGCTGGTCAGTGTCAGATAAACATTGCATTAGTCAAGTATTCTTTTAAGAACAGAACCATCTTTTCTTGAGCTAGAAGAACCTGGCCTAGATTCTCAAAATTTCTCCTGCGTCAAGTACTTTAGTATAAGTATATAATTGCAAGAAATATGGCCAGAAATCTTAATATGGATAGGTTCCCTTATTTTCATTAATGAAAATGAAAATGCTAATACATATATGAATAGAAAGTAGATGTGTTCTAATGACTTATATAGAATCCAGAAGAAACAATAGATGTTGTTTGTGTAAAATAGATAGTTCTAATAGCTATGATCTGGATTGATAATGTAATGTTACCAAAAGTTAGTTTAGTATAACAAGGTAGTACAAAATCAATTTGTCTGTCCACAAAGTCAAAATTTACATTATTTCATGAGATGATATTGGTTATCTAAACAAGTGGTTGCCTAGCAAGATACGCCCACTTTCCTGATACATATTCAGTATATCAAGGGAAGTCACCTATCTGTGTCAAATCATACCAAAAATCTAATTTGTGCAAGATGTTGTTGATTTAAACTAACACACATTATTTAATAAAATTTTGACATATTGTGTTCACAAACAAATGTTGACGCATTTTTAATAAATCAAGGGCAATAACTCAGAAACCATTCATCGAAAAATAGTGAATATCGAACTTGTCCAAGATTTCATAAATATACAAAATTTCATTCGAATCAGATGAAAACTGTAGTCTCTATCGCGTTCACTAGCCAATTGTGGACCGACGGTCGGACATGGGTGACTACAATATACGTCCACATTATAATGTGGGCGTATGATAAAATACGTATAAGATAGCTTGCCAGGCAAGGTAATATATGCCCACTGGCAGCTTTGATTTTGAATAAAAATATTTAGCAGTACTCATTAGGGCGATACTGAATAATATGAGTATGAGTTATGCCCTTGTTTTTGAAATTGAGTTCAATTTTTAGCTTGTGAAAACTCTAGAAAGCAAATATTCAATCTTCAATGTGGTACTGAATAACAAAACCAAGTTTTGTCAAAATCTGGCAAGAATCATGCCTTTTAGTGTTTAAGATCTAAAATTTGAAAGCGTTTTTTCTGATTTTCAATAAGGTTTATTCTTGGGTGATAACAAACACTCATCCAGTGCTTTTATTAGGATTTTTAAATCTCAATCTAACACCAGGTTTCATCAATATACGTCAAGAATTGTGCCTTCTAGAGTGTTTACGAGCTAAAAGTTGAACACGTTTCCAAGAACAAGGGCAATAACTCATACTAAATATTTTGGGATTCTTCTGATTTTCAATAGGGTTCATCATTGGGTGATCACGAACTCTCATACCCAGTTTTGTCAAAATCTGGTAAGAATTATGTCTTGTAGAGTGTTTACGAGCAATTGTGATCTGACGGGTGACGGCCATTTCATGTGGGCGTATAAAAATGAAGAGGCTTACAGCTCTTATTTCTCTCTCTTGTATACTTGATTCACAAGTATACTTTTCATCTTGGTATGGACATCGTAATTCAGCTTCTTCTGAATGTTGTACTGCTCCCATTAAACATAGTCTTAAAATATAATATTATCTAGTTATCATCCTAAGATTGTGTCTATCAAAGTTTCCTTACTATTTTTTTTTACATGAATTGGTCAATAAACATTCAAAATAACAGTCTTGATAAAAATTTGACTGCATATAGTCCAGTTGTGAAGCAAGGTCCAAACTAATGGAAAAGGGTTTCTTCGATGGCTGGTACATCAGTGTTTGTCATATGGCTTGAAGAAATATGAAACAAGAGTTTCAAAATAAAAAGAAAAATGAGAGCCCCATTCAGCCAAATACAAAACATCAAAAGCTTCAGATAAAGAAGACCTGTGGATGCCACACGACCACATAAGAAATTCCATACATGAAAAGTGGAAATTGAGCTGGTTTACATGAAAAACACTGTATAGAATATACAAGTTATACATTCTTACCTACAAAACATGTGAAGACATTCTCTCAGAACTACACCAGCTCCAATTGGTATAATGTCAAAACATATAGGACAATCAAATTCTTCATTATTAGTTATCAAATCTATATCATCTGTTTGTAGTAAGGCTGCTAAATGTTCACTTCTCTCCTCTTCTGCTCTCTAAAATCATCAAGCAATTCCCCTTGATAAGCTCAACTACTGGCAGTTCAAACCATATTCCAAGTGTTGAATCACCAATTGCAACTATTATTAACCCTTTAGATGCATTAGATTTTAGAACAACTTCCAGGCATCAGAAGCAGAACAGAACGAAAAGATTTCAATGGATTGTCTATTGGGAGTGTTTTTCACTAGCAGATACAACTGTCTATTTTGTTAAAAATGGTGTCTGCTTGGAAAATTTTAAATTGTTGAAACAAAGATTGTTGTCACTTGTGCGTATACTTTACTTGTAAATAAAACAAATGTCAGATTTTTATCTTGGAAAATGATATGGATTTCTGCAACTGAGTTTTAACATTTGATCAGATAAATATTAAGACTAAGGTTTATTTTGTGTACTTTTGAATATTTCTATTTTCATCTGATGAAACCAACCTTACGATACCATTACAATTAGTATTGACACTCTCCCCTAAATACAAGGAAGTAGAATTATATTTTCATTTTCACGAAAATGAATAGAATAACAATGGGTTCAATTATTTTTAGACAGGTTTGGGAGAAATTCTTATCTTGTATTAGATAACATATGAATTAATAATTATAAATGTTCAATCAACCTGTCAACCGTTCCATATTAAAATTTGTTTCAGTCACATTTATTTCTAACTGTAATATCTTTCAATTATAATGTAAATTTGTCATGACACACCCAATACAAATTGTTGGATTACAAACTTTTCTATAGAACACAGGAAGTAACTGTTATCTATGAATGTGAAAATAGGATTTATAGACAACTATTTTCCTTGTAAAAAATAAGGTGTTCTTAAAAACATGGCAAAGACTTTATCTTTTTATTTTAATATGACAAAGAGGAAATAAGAGAAATATCACAGTTACATTTGGTCCATTTATAAATTTCATTTCATCATTAACATTTTATTGAAATAGTCACATATTAAAATGGTGTCACAATATATAAATCATCTAGTTATATATCAACTATTCCTGTCTCTCTCTGATTTAGTTATTATTGGAGCTGGTGGTATAACATCATAATAATCTTCACTATTGAAAGCCTCTTTCTTATCTTGCTGCATTTGTAAAGCATCGTTAAATTTTAATATAATATCCATTTCTTTATCTGATAAACCTTGTTGTGTGTTAGAGTCAACTCTTTCTGTTAAATCCTGAAAAGACATTGGTATACCACCACATCAACAAGGATTATCATAAATTGGATTAATGATTACTGCAAACCATTAGAGTTAAGTTTGAGTTAAGCTCTTTCTTTCTCTCTTTTCCCCTTTGTCATTTTTAACTTTTGCTTTTTTGAAAATGTTTTACTTAATAATTTTAAGTGAATGTAAATATCAGCCTTATATTATACTGTAAATTTATAAAAAAACAAAATTTGGAAATTTATATATAATAGGAATGCAATTCTCTGAGATTAACTTTAATAAAAAAAAAAACATTTCCCTCTTTAAGAACAAATTTGAAAATGACATGTACTCATATTTATATCTTATCAATGCAAAGACTATCATTATTATTTTGCAGCTGATATTTTAATTCACATGAAAATATTCAGTAAAATTCAATTTATTAACAAGAAGACATTGGTGAAAATGTTATGGCTAATTTGACCCCTTCCTTCCCATATTCAAGAAGAATTATCTTTGTTGAATATGATTCAAAGTTATGTGTTTAAGTGGTAATAGTTTGATAGACTGTAAAAATTTAATTTAATTTTTTTTATTCATTTAAATATAATATGGCCTAGTATCTGTAAAATTATTTAGCATGCCTTTCATCCTTTAATATAAAAAAAAATTACCTGTCGCATTTCTCGTTCAATTTCTTCCTCTCTGCGAATTCTCTCTATTTCTTCATTAGGCAAAACATATTCAGTAGGTATAGTATAATCAATAGGTCTATCTGCTGAACATATCTCGCAGCCTGGTCTGGTGGGTATATTAATATACGTACATTCGTGACAAATCCATCCAATTGGCTAGACAAATAAAAATATCAATACATTGGGATATTGACTTTAAACATTCAAACTAAACACACATTCAACATTGTTTTTCTACAAAGAAAACCTGTTACAATTTAAAACAGTAACACAATACAAATAAGTACAAATTAAAGTACAAATTGTATTTAAAGGCACACCTTGATTACTTCTTCACTCTTTATACTCCTAGCAGGTTTAGGTAATTTTGGTGGAGGGATGTTAGATTGACCAGGATTTCTTGATAGCTGAACAGATGGACCTGGGTGTCTTAAGTGTTTCACTGTTTCAATCGGTTCATAAGTATTTAATGAAAGTTCAGAAGACTGCAGACTTGCTGGTGCATTTAGTCTTGGTCCTCCACTTATCATACTTGAATTTACATAGACAGAGTGATCAGTTTTCAGTCTATCACTAACATTGTCACTTTTAACTGGTGAACTCATATTCACATATTCTGAAATAGAAACAACAAAAATAGTGATCATATCTATATACACCCATTTTGGCATAATTTTAGAGGGTTTATGAAGAAATGTGAACGGCAGACTGATAGGTCCAACGTATGTTGATGTGTTGGATTTTACCCTTATTTATTTTAGTTTCATTGTTCTTAAGGTATATTTTTTGTGAAGGAAATAGTTTGATAACGATAGCGTGCCATTCAAGCAATAACCACCCCCTGGAAGCTTTGATTTTATATAAAAATATTTGACAGTCCTACAGTAACAATCACCAGTATGAAATATTCAACCTTCAGTCTTCCACTTCTTTTGAACTTTTTGAGCGGATACTGAATAATATAACCAGGTTTCGTCAAAATCTGTCAAGAATTAAGCCTTCTAGAGTGTTTATGGGCTAAAACTTGAAAGTGTTTTAAAGAACAAGGTCAATCACTCCTATAAAACATTTTTTGATCTTTTGATTTTCAATTTTCAGTTCATCCATGGGTGATGAGAAACAATTCTACCAAAATCTGTCAAGAATTGAGCCTTCTAGAGTGTTGACGAGCTAAAAATTGAAAGGACAATAATATTTTTTTATTCTTTTGATTTTCGACAGGTCTCATCTTTGGGTGATAACAAACACTTACAGCAAGATTCGTCAAAATCTGTCAAGAATTGTAAGCCCTCCATTTCATGTTGGCGTATAAATATCAGTAGAAAACTGTAGATACTATAACAGTTACAAACAAGATGGGTGCACACAACATATCAACTTAGATAAATTTGGGTTTATAAAAGAAAGTATTGAAATTCATTTATAGGCTACAGTTGCTTAATTATTTGCTTTAACATTACTGTGATAAAGTTTCAACTATAGATGACACTTTTCAGATTAAAACAATTGATGAACTTTTCTGCTACAATTCAACAACACTCTACCCAGGAATAACTCATATGGCGTTATTGACATTTTTGGCTAATATTTTGATGCCATCAGTAATAACTACATCAACAGTCGTAAATTGTACAGTACTTTAGTGCTAATTTTAGTCCTATGTTTAGTTCAATCGAATTAAAATTAGATTACAATTTTGTATCTTTTTCGTTTTCTGATATTTTCAGTCTACATTGTAATCTAAAAAGTTTTCTACCAAAAAACTGCCCCACAAGTAGTATTTTAAGCCAATCAAAGGGTGTCGTGTAGAAATTTTTTGGGCTTCCCTATCCAACAATTCATTATTTCATAGAGAAACAGAATTTACATGACACTGAGCAAAGTAAAAAAAATGTCATTATTTTTAATTGGAATAACAGCCTCAAAATAGTACTGTAACACTGTCAGAAGAAAAAGCATAGATATAAAGACTTACCACCAGAGGGTGCAGATTGATTTCTAGGTAAACTTTTACCTTAAACATAAAAAATAAGTTTTCAATACATGCAAATGTGATGATATCCTCAAATACACAGGTTTTGTCTAGTTTTCATGATCAAATGTGTACTGCCTAGAGATTCTATGGTTTGAAATATTGAAATAAACATATACATACCAACTGTAGCAAATTGCTGTTGATGTCTGTCTGTTGTTAAGTTAACAGATTTGGCACTCATTAAATAAACATATGCTGTATGACCTGTGCCACGAATTCTATGTTGATATAATGTATCACCATCAGGTGGAAGTTTCTTATCAATTATCCATTTTTGTACTTCAAGAGGAAACTTGTAAATCATAAGAAACTGAAAAAACAAACACACAAATTGGAATTTTTAACAACGTGCTGCTTCATATCACTGACTGTATGCACTTGAAGTTTTACAGGTTTTGTTTTAAACTTTGACCAAAATAAGACATTCTTGCTTAATGTTATGGTCAGTACGAAGGAAAGTCATGTTATAAAAACACAAACAGACAAAAATTTCTTTTAAATGTAAAAGAGTAAGTACCTTTAATTTCAAGTCTTTGATTGTGTCCATTGCTGTAACTTTTAGATTGATAGGACGACTTGAACCACTCTCTCTATCTTCAACATAAACTGATAAACTACAATTTATAAAGTTGGAAATACTTATTATGGATGACAGCTATAAAACTTGAGTAATGATAGGCCTTCATTTTTGCAAACCATTACAGTAATATATTTTTTCACTGATATTGGTCTATGTACAATTTCTGGACTTTCTAAAATTAGGATTCAGCAATTATTTAGACAACTGTATATATCCCTTTAATTTGGATTTGATTTCAAAAATATGGTTCTTACTTTCACAACCGTTTTAAATTTCTACCTAGACTTAATAAGTCAAATTTTACACAAGGTTATAAGAATTCAACTAAGCCAACAAATCACATTTTCAGTCTTAGAAATGGCTTTTAATGATTAGTTTTTAAAACAATGTCAATGAAGCTTACCAAAACACATCATTAGCTGATCGACCTAGAGAATTTTCATCCACTTCAATATCAAGTTTGATTCTTTCTGAAGCTAATCTACCAGCTATTTGTTTAGATTGGTCAATGTTACCATTATAAATTGCAGTTTTAAATACTTCACATATTTCTTTCACTTGTTCATAAGTCAATGGTTTCAAATTATAAGGTTTATTATCAATTGAAACAGATGAAGTACTAGAATCAATTTTGGTTGCCATATTTTTTTCTATTGTACAAGGCACAGGATGTTTAAGTAAATTTGCTATAATTTCTGGTGATACTTCTGTAATAAAAGAAAAAAATGCACTTAAAGGCCATGATCCACCATTTCGGAGGTTGGTTTTGGTCATGAATATATAAGCTTATACAAATAGTCTTAAAGTGTAAAAAAAAAAATACTTGAAATGTCTGAAATCACATAATTCCTTCAATAATTCCTCAAACTAGGCTTCTTTCTTACTATAGTTAACCTTCTAATTTGTGCAAGATATTGTTGATTTAAACAAACACATTATTTAATAAAAATTCTGACATAAACTGTCACCTCTATTGCGTTAATAAGCCAACAAATTTTGAAAGTCAATGGCAAAAACTGAAATTCTGTTGATCAAAAAATCATCAAATTCAATCTTGACTAAGATCTCATCATTATAAATGATCAACTAAATTTCATTAAAATCGGATGAAAACTGTAGTCTCTCTAGTGTTCCCAAACAAATTTTAACACGTTTTGTCCTAAGCAAAGGCAATAACTCAAAAACGATCATCGAAAGATGAAAAAAATTCAAATTTGTCTTAGATCTCATCATTATACTTGATCACACCAAATTTCATTAAAATCTGATGAAAACTGCAGTCTCTATTGATTTCACAAACAAATTTTGAAGCATTTTACTAAGTCAAGGGTAATTACTCAAAACCATTCATCGAAAAATCGTCAAATTCGATAAAAATGATTTCATTAAAACCAAATAAGAACTGTAGTCTCTATTGTGTTCACAAGCTAATTGGGGACGGAAGGAAGGACGGACGGACAGTGGCGACAACAATATACGACCACATTATAATGTGGGCATATAAAAGTGTTCATCTAAAACAGGGTAACTTTAAACTTGATAGAGATCTTATCAATATATGCATGTATACAGCGTTTCAAGATCAGACTGTAAAAAAAAGGTTCATCCAAGTATAGCCAAATTCAAACTTAATTGAGGCCTTATCAATTTATTCAACATCGTGTCCAAACCACGCCCCAATTCGTCATACTTCCTCAAGACCGTGGAAATATAAGTACGAAAAATTACATATTCATAGCTGAATATTGACCAATCAGAATTGCACCTGTTGTCTTGTTAGTAAAATTTCAGCCAATCAAAACAAATCACTTGTTATGACGCAATGTTGTCTTTTGTTTGTATGGCCTCATTTACGTTCTACTGATCTGATTGGTCAGATTCAAATAGCAGCAATTTCATTTCCACGCTCGCATAACGGGTTAATGAGACCATGTCAAAACCCATACTCGTGATATGATGTACATACACATGCATACCAAGTTTCATGAGGATCAGATGAAAACTGTACCCCTATCGTATTAACAAGCCAAATATGATGCTATTTGTAATAAGTGTAATAACTTAAAATCCTTTCATCTAAAAAGAGCCAAATTCAAACTTGAACGAGATCTCATTAATATATACATGTTATGCATACCAAGTTTCATTAAGATCAGATAAAAACTGTAGCCCCTTTAGTGTTTACAAGAAATGTGAATGGACGGACAGATGGGGCGACAGCATTATTTGTCTACGTTTCCATGTGGGCGTATAAAAAGGTTTCATAATTACCATTATATTCCTCAGATGAAGAATGCTCTGTATCAAAATGAGTTATTACATAGTTTTCAAACAGATGATGGACTACAGGTATAACTGTTTGAGTAAATAAGTTTCCACGATATCGATCATGTAACTTTATCACAATTTGTTTTTCTCTACTATCTTCATAACAGATATAAATTATATGATATCTAATATTGTGTACAGTTTGAATGGTGTAATTTAATTTGCCTCCAGGTGGTTGTTTTAAAGGTACTTTCAAAAATAATTGATTCTGAAAAAAGAAAACAGAATTAGTCAATCTTGATAACAAGTGGTTGCCTAGCAAGATACGCCCACTTTCCTGATAAATTTTCAGTGTATCAAAGGCGCTCGCCAATCTGTGTTAAATCATACCAAAAATCTAATTTGTACAAGATATTGTTGATTTACTAATCAAACTCAAAATTTCATAAAATTTGGACATAAACTGCCGATAAATTTTGATCTTTACTAAGTCAAGGGCAATAACTCAAATTCCATTTATTGAAAAATCGTCAAAACTTGACCGAGATCTCATTGTAATAGATGATCACACCAGATTTCATCAAAATCAGATGAAAACTGTATAGTGCTCACTTGAAACAAATTTTGATGCTTTTTTACTAAGTCAAGGGCAAAAATTCGAAAAACATTCATCGAAAAATTGTCAAATTCAAACATTTAATTCATATGAAAACTGTAGTCTCTATTGTGTTCACAAACAAATTTTGATCCGTTTTTCCTAAGTCAAGGGCAATAACTGTTCATCGAAAGTTCATGAAATCGGAACTTGTCCAAGATTTCATCCACATAAATAATCACACCAAATCACATTAAAATCAAATAATAACTGTAGTTTCTTTGTGTTCACGAAAAAATTTTGATAAAAACTGTAGACTCTTTTGTATTCACAAGTCAATTGTGGATGAACGGACAGATGCAACGCAATATACGACCACAATATAATGTGGGCATATAAAAACAGTTATTGTTTATTAATACTAGTTAATAACTTAATTTAACATGAAACACGTCCAACATTACACTCTTTGATTGGTTAAATATAGATTGACCATTTGAACACGATTGTAGTAGAAAAGTTGTAAGATTACAATTAAGAAAAATATAATAATCTGTTTTCAATTACTTTGAATTGGAAACTCTTCCAAAGCAAAACAGATGAACAAGATACTATAGAGACGAAAAAGACACAAAATAAACAAACTTGTATTTTTGAAATAGATTGGTAATGTAGGAAATGTTAAAAGATAGCTTGCCAGGCAAGGTAACATACGCCCACTGGCAGCTGTCAGAAATGATTAAACAGTCTTTAGTGACTACAGGGTTGCACAATATAGCTAATAGAGTGAAACATCAAGTCAGACACAATATTTCGGTTAAATATTATCCGATCATCGCGAAAATCGATAGGGATCATCTTCATAATGACATTGACATACAAAATAAAAATCAAAAGAATCTGTAAAGAATTGTAGCCTGTAGAGTGACCACGAGTTGCACAATATAGCTGGGCAATTCCATGCCAAAGTAAACATTATTTCAAAAAATGAAATTTACTATTAGTTTTACACCAATAGCATTTAATGATAGAAAATGACATATATTTTAGAAATAAATTGATTTTTTGATGAAAAAACTTCTTATAAAAATTTTTCTGCCCTTTTTCTTAAAGTGTGTATTTCAATAGATAAAAATGAAAAATTTAGTATTTTGTTGTCTGAAGTGTGAAGGCCATTATTTTAGAATTTCTTAAAAGTTTTTAAGTTAATTTGTTAATAATTTATGTCTAAATATTATATTTTACACACAAATAACTAAATTTTTCATTTTTATCGAATTGCGGAACTTTAAAAATGTTTAACTTGAAAATGTACGTCCGTTACCAAATATTTACAATTTTCTCTATCTAAAACACATTTATTAAAGGAACTGTCTTAAAATTCATATTCAAAGTCAGATATGTACATTTTTATTATGTAAACCATAAAAAATGCAGATTTGTTGAAATTTTCAAAATAAATTGAGTTTTCATGCACGTACGTCCGTTACCTTTTTATCCTATGTACGTCCGTTACCAAAATTAAAGGTCATATACATTATGTATATATATCTTCAGCTGAGATTCAGCAAGATATAACTTACCTGGATCAAAGATGGGCCAATGTGCGGTTGATACCTGGAACTCAATCCGTTCATAAGGTTATGTCCTGTGATGATGGATTGATTAAAGTTTCCATGGTTGCAACTGGCAACCTTATCACGCACAAAATAAGAGATCCAGCAGATAGTGCCATACAAGACGTAGATAAGTCCACTGCACAAAATAATGTTATATGTCTGGTTCCAAGTGATTGGGCCATTGTTAAATATGATAGCCTTTCTTTCCTGGAGAAGTTGTACAAATTATAGAGAATGACATTGAGGTTAGTGCAATGTGCCGACATGGAGGTTCATGGACCTGGCCACAAGTTCCTGATAAAATATTTTACAACAGAAGAAAAAAAATTGATTCTCCATTAATACAAATGAAAGGCATGAGGCTGTCTTTTACATTTCCAAATGTCAAGGTACTAATATAAAGTATTTCTTACTGTAATAATGTTATAAAGAGTCATTGAATTATCTAGTAATTACATGTTTCTTATTTTTAAATTAAATATTGAATTTAAATGAATTTCTACATGATTGATATATTTGCTTTTATTATGATACTAATAAATACTTTTAGGTTGAAAAAACTTCACTTTGTTTGTATAATTCATCAGTTTTTCATTACCAATTTGCACTCGTACGTCTGTTGCCATAAAATATGTATGTCCGTTACCACAATAATTTCTAATTTGCTGGCTTGCAGAAAATCATAGGTCGAAGTAATTACACTACAAGAGCCTTATTTAGCTACTCCTCAAAACATGATAAAAATCATCTTTGTTCCACATAAAAATTCACAGAGTTTTACAAAAATGTTCATTCATGTAAATTGCACTGTTTATTTTCGTACGTCCGTTACCAATAGTTATAAACACTAGTAATTTTTTCTTATAACAGTATAACAGATCATCTTATTCTTTTTATAATACCTACACCATTTATCTTTAATATATTACCGAAACTAAATTATTAATTTTAGATGTAAAAGAAATATTTGAAGAAATATACATGAGTGGGAATACAAATGTACGTCCGTTACCATGGAATTGCCCAGCTAATAGAGTAAAACGTCAGGTCAGACACGATATTTCGGTGAAAAATTATCCGATCATCATGAAAATCGATAGATCATCACGAAAATCAATAGGGATCATCTTCATAACGACATTGACACACAAAATAAACATCAAAGGAATCTGTAAAAAATTGTAGCCTGTAGAGTGAGCACGAGTTGCACAATATAGCTAATAGAGTAAAACGTCAAGTCAGACACGATATTTCGGTGAAAAATTATCCGATCATCACGAAAATCAATAGGGATCATCTTCATAATGACATTGACACACAAAATAAAAATCAAAAGAATCTGTAAAAAATTGTAGCCTGTAGAGTGAGCACGAGTTGCACAATATAGCTAATAGAGAAAAACGTCAAGTCAGACACAATATTTCGGTGAAAAATTATCCGAGCATCATGAAAATCAATAGGGATCATCTTCATAATGACATTGACACACAAAATAAAAATCAAAAGAATATGTAAAAAATTGTAGCCTGTAGAGTGAGCACGAGTTGCACAATATAGCTAATAGAGAAAAACGTCAAGTCAGACACGATATTTCGGTGAAAAATTATCCGATCATCACGAAAATCAATAGGGATCATCTTCATAATGACATTGACACACAAAAAAAAAATCAAAAGAATCTGTAAAAAATTGTAGCCTGTAGAGTGAGCACGAGATGCACAATATAGCTAATAGAGAAAAACGTCAAGTCAGACACGATATTTCGGTGAAAAATTATCCGATCATCACGAAAATCAATAGGGATCATCTTCATAATGACATTGACACACAAAATAAAAATCAAAAAAATCTGTAAAAAATTGTAGCCTGTAGAGTGAGCACGAGTTGCACAATATAGCTAATAGAGAAAAACGTCAAGTCAGACACGATATCTCGGTGAAAAATTATCCGATCATCACGAAAATCAATAGGGATCATCTTCATAATGACATTGACACACAAAATAAAAATCAAAAGAATCTGTAAAAAATTGTAGCCTGTAGAGTGAGCACGAGTTGCACAATATAGCTAATAGAGAAAAACGTCAAGTCAGACACGATATTTCGGTGAAAAATTATCCGATCATCACGAAAATCAATAGGGATCATCTTCATAATGACATTGACACACAAAATAAAAATCAAAAGAATCTGTAAAAAATTGTAGCCTGTAGAGCGAGCACGAGTTGCACAATATAGCTAATAGAGAAAAACGTCAAGTCAGACACGATATTTCGGTGAAAAATTATCCGATCATCACGAAAATCAATAGGGATCATCTTCATAATGACATTGACACACAAAATAAAAATCAAAAGAATCTGCAAAAAATTGTAGCCTGTAGAGTGAGCACGAGTTGCACAATATAGCTAATAGAGAAAAACGTCAAGTCAGACACAATATTTCGGTGAAAACTTATCCGATCATCACGAAAATCAATAGGGATCATCTTCATAATGACATTGACACACAAAATAAAAATCAAAAGAATCCATAAAGAACTGTAGCCTGTAGAGTGAGCACGAGCCAAATGTGAACGGACGGACAGACGGATGGACGGACCGACGGGGTGATTACAATATACGCCCATCTTACGTGTGGGCGTATAAAAATATAGGCCTAATGTCTCTAAATGAAAGCACTGGCCTAGATAATCCTTTCTTTAATAATCAATAGTTGACCTCACCTGACCATGACCCACTTTATCTTTAAATACAGAAATATGATATTTGTCTCTTTTTGAACTTGATTCTTTAGATAAGTACACAGTTAAATCATAATTAGCCACATAAAGATTGTCCTTAATATAATCATCCAAATGAACACTGTTAAACCTTTTCGTGTAACCATCTTTAGTTGGTATGCACACTTTTGGTAAATTAGAGAAATTTAATTCAGGTTGTAGAACACTACATGGGGCTTCAGCTATAATTTGCCCTTTAACCTCAGACCTATTGTGAGAAAAGCTCATTCTTCCAATCCTACAATTTGGAGTCCTTATACATGACATAGTCAATAAACTTCAGTAATTACTAAAGTCCTTTTCAAAAAAATTTATATCCCTTTATAAAGTCATTTTACATATCCTCTTGTAAACATCACTTAATTAGTGATTATTTCCTAGAATTTATTATCAAAAAACTATAACAATAAAACATCACCGCGGATACACACAAATAAATTATGTTAATTAACTTCAATATGATAAACATACACCTTTCTAACACCTTGAAATCTATCCACACAGGTATAACAAAGTGTGTTAGTAACTTAAGACATACACTGTAGCATTATCAATAGTCAAAACTGTATTCTATTCCTGGGGAATGCTCACTGACCTTGAATCTAAATATGATCACTATTGAAAGGTGAGAGATGTCTCTTAAAATCCAACTTCAGAAATTAAAATATTGGGTATTAAGCACTGGCATAGCTAATATTATTTTAGGATTATGGAAATACTTGAAAAATTAACCAGGAATGAACGATTATAATATACATCTTGAATATATTTAAGGATGTATTGATAAAATCCCCATGAGTCATGCTCAATGAACTCCTTGAAATACAGGTAATAATAATTAAGTGAAACTAGCTTAAAAAGAAACTCATGCATGCTTTAGATGCATCCTGCTTAATAGAGCTATGTACTTCCCTGTGTATTAAGAGCTTTTTTGACATGGTTGTTTCGAAGGATATGATCACACCAGGTCAATTCATCTATATTTTGGGACTTTTAAAATAAACAAGTTTAAGCCATAATGTAATACCAAGCCCTGTGTTATAAACCTGACTTTTTACAGATGACACATTCAAACAACACCTTAAATCAGAAATCAGAAATAATCCGCACCCCACAAATGCATACTTTGCGAGTTATAAAAATTTCAACTACGTTAGGTAAATGTGAATCTAACCCAGATGTGCCACACCCACCCTAAAAATTTTCTTATGTCTACTATCATGTGTACAATATATAATTATGTTCAAAATTTAAAAAGTGCAATTTTGATCAAAATATCAATTCTTATATATCTTCAGAAAGGAGAGATCGCACACCTTAAGGATATAAAATATGCTAATTAGCTCAGATGACCGAGCTTTTTAAAGACAAATATCACCATTTTCAAATGACTCCAGAGACAGAAGTTAGCATAGCTTGATCTCGTCAGGGGCAACAAATTTTGTTCAGGTATCAATGTCACCAAGGGTCAAGGTCACGAGATATGAGTCTTGACAGTTTTGACAATTACTTAAAACAATATAGCTTGCCAGGCAAGATAACATACGCCCACAGACAGCTGTCAGATAATAATAAAACAATCTTTAGTGACTAAAGTACAAATTTTCTCACATTAAAGAAATTGTATTAGTTTGAATTCAATGCTATATATATTTACTGCCAGTTAATTATGCTCAGTAATTCCACAAAACTTTTTTAAATCAATATCAATATCCTAAATACATCAAATGATTAAACAGTCTTTAGTGACTACAGGGTTGCACAATATAGCTAATAGAGTGAAACGTCAAGTCAGACACGATATTTCGGTGAAATATTATCCGATCATCGCGAAAATCGATAGGGATCATCTTCATAATGACATTGACATACAAAATAAAAATCAAAAAGAATCTGTAAAGAATTGTAGCCTGTAGAGTGAGCACGAGCTGCACAATATAGCTAATAGAGTAAAACGTCAGGTCAGACACGATATTTCGGTGAAAAATTATCCGATCATCATGAAAATCGATAGATCATCATGAAAATCAATAGGGATCATCTTCATAATGACATAGACATACAGAATAAAAATCAAAAGAATCTGTAAAGAATTGTAGCCTGTAGAGTGAGCACGAGTTGCACAATATAGCTAATAGAGTAAAATGTCAAGTCAGACACGATATTTCGGTGAAAAATTATCCGATCATCACGAAAATCAATAGGGATCATCTTCATAATGACAATGACACACAAAATAAAAATCAAAATAATCTGTAAAAAATTGTAGCCTGTAGAGTGAGCACGAGTTGCACAATATAGCTAATAGAGAAAAACGTCAAGTCAGACACGATATTTCGGTGAAAAATTATCCGATCATCACGAAAATCAATAGGGATCATCTTCATAATGACATTGACACACAAAATAAAAATCAAAAGAATCTGTAAAAAATTGTAGCCTGTAGAGTGAGCACGAGTTGCACAATATAGCTAATAGAGAAAAACGTCAAGTCACACACGATATTTCGGTGAAAAATTATCCGATCATCACGAAAATCAATAGGGATCATCTTCATAATGACATTGACACACAAAATAAAAATCAAAAGAATCTGTAAAAAATTGTAGCCTGTAGAGTGAGCACGAGTTGCACAATATAGCTAATAGAGAAAAACCTCAAGTCAGACACGATATTTCGGTGAAAAATTATCCGATCATCACGAAAATCAATAGGGATCATCTTCATAACAACATTGACATACAAAATAAAAATCAAAAGAATCCATAAAGAACTGTAGCCTGTAGAGTGAGCACGAGCCAAATGTGAACGGACGGACCGACCGACGGGGTGATCACAATATACGCCCATCTTATGTGTGGGCGTATAAAAATCAAAAAATGTTTCATAGGAGTTATTGACATCGTTCTTGAAAATGCTTTCAAATTTTAGCTCTCAAACACCAAAAGGGATGGTTCTTACCAGATTTTGACAAAACTTGCTGTTATTATTCAATATTGAATTATTGAATATTTGCCTTCTAGAGTTTTCACGAGCTACAAATTGAACATGTTTTCAAGAACAATACCTCATACTCAATATTATTCAGTATCGCCCTAAAGAGTTCAAAAGAATTGTATGACTGAAGTTAAATATTTGTGATTGTTACTGTTCTGCTAAATATTTTTATTCAAAATCAAAGCTGCCAATATCTTTCAGTGGCATTCATAACACAGGAAGTGGGTCAACCCGAAATTTGCTCCCCTATTTTGTGAAAACCAGAAATGATGCAAAGTTTTTGATTATGCCGATTTGTTTTCTGTTGTGATCCGTTTTACCACCAAAAGTTTCAAAGTAATCCGACAAATTTGGGCTAATTGGATATTCTAGCGAGATACCAAAAAAGAAAAATCGCTCCAAAAATGAGTCTTCTTGAGCCAATTTTCAATTCATTCAGTAATGGAACACAAATGAAGATTTTAGGTATTGCAAATGTTGCTGCAACTATTAAAGTTTCTTCAGATTAGGTGACACAAAATCATATATTTTATTCAATTACGAAAACAAAGCAGTTCGATAGAATGCACTGCCATAATTCATACTAAATAGCAATAATTACTATTACCAATTATTGGTCTTTTTAGATTTTATCTCAATAGATGACAGTGCTCAATTTAACTATGGTAATGTAGACTATCTAGATAGGTGACGGCACTAAATGTGACTATGGCAATGTAGATTCTATCTAGACAGTGCTATCTAGTGACAGTGCCAAATGTAACTATGGTGATGAAAAGTCTATCTTGATATATGACAGTGATAATTGTAGCTATGGTGATGTAGATTCTATCTAGATAGGTGAAAGTGATAAATGTAACTATGGTGACGTAGATTCTATCTAGATAGGTGAAAGTGATAAATGTAACTATAGTGATGTAGATTCTATCTAGATAGGTGAGAGTGATAAATGCAACTATAGTGATGTAGATTCTATCTAGATAGGTGAAAGTGATAAATGTAACTATGGTGATGTAAATTCCATCTAGATAGGTGAAAGTGATAAATGTAACTATAGTGATGTAGATTCTAAGATTCTATCTAGATAGGTGAAAGTGATAAATGTAGCTGTAGTGATGTAGATTCTATTTTGATAGGTGAAATTGATAAATGTAACTGTAGTGATGTAGATTCTATCTAGATAGGTGAAAGTGATAAATATAACTGTAGTGATTTAGATTCTATTTTGATAGGTGAAAGTGATAAATGTAACTGTAGTGATGTAGATTCTATTTTGATAGGTGAAAGTGATAAATGTAACTGTAGTGATGTAGATTCTATCTAGATAGGTGAAAGTGATAAATGTAACTGTAGTCATGTAGATTCTATTTTGATAGGTGAAAGTAACTATTGTGATGTAGATTCTAAGATTCTATCTAGATGGGTGAAAGTGATAGATGTAACTATGGTTATGTAGGTTCTATCTTGATAGGTGAAAGTGATAAATTTAACTATGGTTATGTAGATTCTATCTAGATAGGTGAAAGTGATAAATGTAACTCTGGTGATGTAGACTCTATCTAGATAGGTGAAAGTGATAAATGTAACTATAGTGATGTAGATTCTAAGATTCTATCTACATAGGTGAAAGTGATAAATATAACTATGGTTATGTAGGTTCTATCTTGATAGGTGAAAGTGATAAATTTAACTATGGTTATGTAGATTCTATCTAGATAGGTGAAAGTGATAAATTTAACTATGGTGATGTAGATTCTATCTAATTCTATCTAGACAGGTTAAAGATTGGTTTCCTTACATTTGAGTGTCAAATTAAGCAAACCATTTGATTAATTGGTGTTTCTAATGAATTATTATGTATTCTTAATCATATCATTATGTTCTTATTGCACAAAATTACGTGTTGTAACCAATCATAAATATCAATGTATGTACTGTCTGGATAAACAAAAAAAAACACTTTTTGACCTTTCTTGACCAATCACTTGTTGGAATTCTGCTAGTAATTTTCTTCTAATTTAGCTACTTATGAATATGATGGACATGTGAGACAAACATTAGAAAACCTCTACTTTCTATTCATATAAGTTTAGCATTTTCATTTTCATTAATGAAAATAAGTGAACCCATCTTTAAAAGATTAAAATGTTTATCTACATCTAGATAGGTTGGATGTGTAAAATGAAGATGTAGATTATTTTCTGGATTAGTTGAAGTGTAAAATATAGCTATGGTGATCTACTTTTATTTTGGTAGATCAAAGAGCTTACTCTCGTGATGTTGATAGCCTATTATGTTATAGTCAAAATGTAGCATGGGAAAACACACCCAATACTTTTGTTTGGTCAAAACAACTTGGAAGTCAAAATGACCGACAACAAAAATATGATAATAAAGCAAAAGTAATGTAAATCCTTGATTAATGCATTTTGTATTGTTAGCTTACTTAAAATTACACTTAGAAAGAAGAGTAAAATCTTACTGATTAAACTTGAATTACAAATACGCTTGATCTCAATAATGGTAATAAGCCTGCACTTCTATTTTATTAATTTGAGAATAAAAAATAAAACTTTCTGAACAAAGTGATAAGAAGCACCAACAAAAAATACAAAGCTTCTTCAGCAAGTAGGCCTAAGTTCTACCCAGATAGTAAGGTTTATATAAATTTTCTTTTCAGGGAATAAGGTTCATAAACCATTACAAGAAGTTTTTTTTAATAATATTCATGATATTAAAGAAACTCAATACCGGTAAATAAAAAACATTTTCAATTTTCTGTAACGATCATTTACAAGTGTTCATCACAATCCTTCTTATTTTTTCTTTATCTAGGCCTAGCAGATATCATCAATTTTGAACTTGCAACAAGTTGTGCAGTCTTTCAGCTGCATAAATTGGAATTGTCATGTATTCAATGCTAAAAAGCCTTGGTCTCTGTATTATTGACACCTACATCAAATTGGAACTCATCCCTGTAGACTATAGCCTAATGTATGTAGGGCCTAGGCTTATAATTACTGTCTATTCAAAGAAAGAAAATTGAAAGAATGAGATAGGCTACTTAGTAGTCTAGGGAGAGGAAGTGTTTTTCTATTTTCAACTTTTTCAGGGTAGGCTTAAACTGAAAGAAAGTGTTTAACATGAATAGGGACAAACACTGACGAATAGTGTGGGGGATTTTGTAAAGAGGGGGTAAGGTGTAGGATGGATTAGGACTATTTGAATACAAACCTTCACAGTTCAAACTAAAACATCTTTCATTTTCGATGTCTTGTTTTCCTTTTGTTTATGAATCAGTTTCCTTTTAGAAACTTCCATGAATAACTTCCCCTTTTTCGTGACGGGTAACTTGAAAATCCAAATCCCAAACTACTTAATTATAGTAAAAGTAAAAATATGACTCAAAAAATAGTTTAATATAATCAACCCAGATCTAGATCTACAGTGTAAAAAACGATTAAAACAGTTTTCTATATTACATGCCTATGGACACGGCAAGCAAAAAATCTATTTATTTTCAAACATGCTTTTTTTGAAGATTTGACATTGTTTTTAAAGTTTGTGTTTTATTTCTACCGAGTAGTTGGCTTCAGTCATTTTATTTTTAGTTACATTTCAATTGCATTGTGGGAAAGGGAATATTCACTTTTCGCCTGAACATCAGTAGGAATATTCTGTTTTGTATGGTGAAAACATTGAAAAATTACAGGAAAATCTACATTTTCCGTGATAAAGGATTTGAAGGAGGTTAAGGTGCAAGATCTTAGGTTCTCTGAAACCAGTGATTATTGTCTCAGGCTTCATATCAGATCGGATAAAAAAAATTTCAAGGACGAAACAACAGCGGTTTTTGACAGCTGATTTATTTTGCAAATGGCGGTTGTTTACATCCGCTTGAACGAAATGAAAGAATTATTTATGGAAAATTCACCAACAGTTTCATCACAAGACAAATCAAACTTTAGACTTATATTTAGCCATCCTAAAAGTATTCCAACGAACAATCCTGTGGGAATTCCTTGTCAGTGCATGGTTTAATTCTTGTACCTAACCAATTTGGTTCCTTTAGTACACCTTCAAACTTCTTTTCTTTAATGATCTTAAAGTTTGAACAGAACATAAAGAGCTCACCCAGGAAAAGATAACAATTGAAAGTACAAAGGATATAAATCCTAGAACTGTACCAGCCTTACAGAAAAACATACGTTCACAGTTTTTTTAGCATATAATTAAACAAACTTAGCCTATTGATATTAGTTGTTTATGATAAACATTGTATTGTGTTTTCTATAAAAATTAGCACATAATACAGTGCAGAGAGCCTAATCAGTAACAAGCAACTAACTTGTTTATCATTAATCAGGAAAATACCTAATTTACTGGCTACTGTTATAGAACATTCTGTATGATTAAATGAACACACAACACCTAAAAAAAAGTTCTTGTCATACTATCATCATGAAGCTACTGGAAAATTCGCGATTTGAAGCTGTTAATGCTCAGTTATGTATGGAGTTAGAGAATTGTAGAATTGAAGGAAGGTTTGTAATTGTAGATGCTCATATCCTTATACTAGATTTTATGTAAAAGTGTAGAAGATTACACTGTCCACAACAAGACTGCATAAAGCAAAATGTTTTGATAACCATCCATTCAGATTCTTAAAAGCATGTAGTGTGTTAAGGTTTTTCATTGTACCAGTACCAATATTAATAACTGTAAGCTTAAACATATTCAGAGGAAATCAGAGTTAGGGCTACCTCATAGTCAGTACGTCAGAGTTCGCCACTCTGTCAATGAGTTCGTCACTACGTCAGAGAGTTTGCCACTCCGCACTGGGGTCCATCAATATATAGATTTTATAACTTTTGTTATCAATAAGTTCTTAAACAAAAAAAGATATTTGACTTAGTATTTGAAACAAATTGTCAATTATAACATGTCAAAAACTAAATATTTTTTGTCGTACAAATTGGGGAATATCTAATTTCCATCAATAAACGCAAGTAAGCTACAAGCGAATGACTTTGAATTTTGAGTTTGTAATGCATCATATCCTGTCATATCATACTTTCACTACCAAATTCATGATAGATCTTTACACCGCCTTCCTAGATTTCAAAATTTTCCAGTTTTTATATGCCCACATTATAATGCACTTGCCTGTTCTAGAAAATTTGTACTTTAGTCACTAAAGGCTGTTTTATCATTTCTAACAGCTGCCAGTGGGCGTATGTTACGTTGCCTCGCACGCTATCTTTATCTGATTTGAATGAAAATTGGTGTGATCATTTATATTAATGAGATCTTGGACAAGTTTGAAATTGACAATCTTTCGATGAACGGTTTATTGCCCTTGACTTATGAAAAACTTGGTGGTGAACACAAAAGAGACTAAAGTTTTCATCTGATTTAAATGAAATTTAGGATGATCATTTATAATGATGAGATCTTAGTCAAGATTGAGTTTGACAAATTTTTGATCAATGGAATTTGAGTTATAGCCCTTGACTTAAAAAAAACGTATCAAAATTTATTGGCTTGTTAGCGTGATAGAGGTGACAGTTTATGTCAGAATATTATTACATAATGTGTGTTAGTTTAAATCAACAATATCTTGCACAAATTAGATTTTTGGTATAATTTGACACAGATAGGTGAATGACCTTGATATACTGAAAATAGCTTATCTTGCTAGGTAACCACTTGTTTTTCAATCTGTCATTGACGTCACTTCGTCAATAATTGCAGTGACATGGTGGCAGCTTCATTGACATAGTGACGAACTCACTGACGGAGCGGCAAAGTCTCTGACGAAGTGGCAATTCATTGACAGAGTGGTGAACTTACTGATGGAGTGGTGAACTCATTGAGGAGGTGATGTCTGAAGTAATCCATGACTAATTTATCAGTCACTCTGTCATTTGAATCAGTACGACAATCATCCTAGTGACGGGGTGACAAACTCATTGAAGTATCGACAAATTCATTGACGGAGTGGCAAACTCATTGACGGACGTCAGTTTCTCTCTGATGCATTCCTTTAATTGGGCAAATTAGCTGAAGTATACTGACTGAATCAATGTTGTCATTCCACCAATCTTTCATTGGCTTGATCCGTCATTGGCGTCACTCCGCCAATCATCCCAGCGACGGACTGGCGAACAAATTGACAGAGCGGTGAACTCACTGAGTGAGTGGAAAACTCATTGACGGAGTGACGAACTCGCTAACGTAGTGGCGAATTCATCGACGGAGTGGAGAATTTCACTTAGGTACTGATGAGGTAGCCCAAGACATAGGGAAACATTTCATCCTTCATTCATTGATGCTACCTTACAAAATTACATAGCTCTAAGTAAATTGCATGCGAAAGAATACAGGATTAAGTTTTGATACTCGTATCAGGCTTGATGAAACCACCGATCTACAGACGGACATTATTGCTGCCCTGATGCATTCCTTTGGTTGGGCGAAATGGCTGAAATATACTGACTGAATCAATGCTGCATTATTTTTTCGTTTTCTTTTGTAATTATTAGTGTTTCGTATTCTGTAAGGTATCATTGGCGAATTGATTGGGAAATCAAGCAATGCCAATCACTGAGTTAAATTCAGCTCAGCACACGTATTAGTCTTGATTATCAATGCATCAAAATTCTTACAAATCAGTGTTTCAAGGGTTAAGGATTCAAATTATGGAATGTATAAAAAAAAGGATAAGAAATTATTATGGAAATTTAAATTGTTTTTATGGCAGACTGGTTATCTATGCCTATGTTTGACAATGTGATGTGGAATTTAAACTTAATGTTATAAATATCATGTATTTTTATGATTACAGAATTGAGAGTTATTCCTGTAAAATGGCTGGTAATGATAAACGGTTATTTAAAATTTTAAGTAATGAAAATAGTCAAAATGCTGGTGGATTGCAGGCTTTATCACCCCCTGAGAGCAAAGTAGTTACACATAGTCCTATTAGGTTAGTTATCAGGCATAAAATGTCGGTCCCACTTGGTGCAGAAAAGTAGGTTGTAAAACTTCATTCATTTTTATACGCCCACATAGAAATGAACGGTTTCAGAGAAATTGCCTTGACTTAGTAAAAACGCGTTAAATTTGGCTTGTATGCATGATAAAGGCTGCAATTTTTATCCGATCTTGATGAAATTTGGTATGTATGTATATATTGATGAGATCTCGGTCAAGTTCGAAATAAGTAATAATCGGAAAGAACAGTTTTAGAGTTATTGCCCTTGATTTAGTATAAACAAGTTAAATTTAGCTTGTATGCATGATACAGGCTACAAATTTTATTTGATCTTGATGAAACTTAGAAGGATTGTAGAATTGATAAGACCTCAGTCAAGTTCTAAATTGGTACTAATCGGATGGACGGTTTCAGAGTTATTGCCCTTGTCTAAGTAGAAATGCGTTACATTTGCCTTGTATGCACGATAAAGGCTACAATTTTGATCCCATCTTGATGAAACTTTGTATGTATGTATGTATTGATGAGATTTCGGTCAAGTTCGAAATTGGTAATAATTGGATGAATGATTTCAGGGTTATTGCCCTTGAAATTTGGTTTGTAAGCAGGATATAAACTGTAGTTTTTATTTGATCTTGATGAAACTTGGTATGCATGTATATATGGATAAGATCTCGGTCATGTTTGACTTTGGTCATAATCGGATGAATAATTTTGGAGTTATTGCCCTTGACTTAGTAAAAATGCTTCAAAGTTTGCTTGTAGTCATGATACAGGGAGCAGTTTTTTCTGATCTCAATGAAACTTGGTATGCAAGTATATATTGATGATATCTCAAGTAAAAAAAAATGGTAATAATTGGATGAATGGTTTTGGAGTTATGGCCCTTGAATTAATTCAGTGCGTCTAAGTTGGCTTGTAGGCCTGATGGAGACTATATTTTTTATTCGATCATGATGAAACTTGGTATGAGATCTCAGTAAAACTTGAAATTAGTGACAATTGGATGATTGGTTTCACATATTAAACCACTACAGACTTTGTTATCATTTCTGACAGCTGATAGTGAGCGTATGTTACTTGCCTGGCAAGCTATCTTATTTCATGTCATAAAATGTAGGTCATATTATGAATATTAGAAAAACAGTAAAGTGGAACAGATAGATTTACATTTTTGAATTGATTTGAATATGTTTTCAGGCCTTGTTCAAAGATAAATTGTTTTTGCTTTGTTTTTGTAACAACTTTTTTTTTTTCGTCAGCTAGGGAGCTTATTTCTCGGAACGAGAAATAGGTGCGACAAAACGGACTTCATGACGTTTTCTGACTCATGGCTATTCACGTATTAAATGTAAAAAAAAAAATGTTCTGCGCAACTGGAAGTGAGATAGCAAAAAAACGGAAATGGACTGTAGAGGGCCGCGTATTTATCGTTCGATTTTGCTCGGGTTTCCTTTATTATAATTCTAAGTACAAAGGACATATGATAGCAATTGAAAATATTCGATTTTCCAAAATTCGTTCGTTTGTCGAAATTAATAAAAAAATGCTATTTCGGTTGCTTTTTGACGGATTGATTTGAAATTTTTATGGCGTAGACCGTCGGTATGGGCAAATAATTCTGCATAATCAAAAAATGTTTATCACTTCCAGTTTCGATATTAGTACTTCCGGTGGCATCACTTCCGGTGAAATTGAGTTATGTCAGATAAGCATATGCATATGTTTAGTGTCACTAATACAAAGTGTTACAATTAAAAAAATTTGTAACGGAAGTAACATATAGGTTGCCATATTGGTTTGCCTCAATATGCAACACTTGCTATTTATGAGCTATTTATCATCCGATTTGACCAATTTTGGTGTCAAATGATAGAATTAACGTTTATCTAAAACTTGTTGAGGACAGAATTTTGATTTTGGGTTTTACCTTTTTTGTACGACCGGAAATTTTTTTTTTTCCAAAGTTTGAAGGCGTATATCTCATGACCTTGACCTTTGGTGACCTTCATATTTACTTTGATGATAATTTGTAATATCTGAATATCTGATGACCTTTGGGGTCAGACAACTATTTTCGATATTTTAGGGGTTTAAAAATGGTCCATTTTGAACCTTTGCAGTGCTGTATCTCGTAGCCTAATAAATTTAAGTTAGTTAATGAGATGTCAGTATAGATAAAATTCCTGACTTTGACATGTCCGTTTAAGTACCATTCTCCCCAATTTCTATCAGAAAATTCGTCAACTCCAGGCACTTTTGAATATTTGCAATTAGAGATGCAGAAAAGTATTTACATCAATGTAATTGCAATAGACCAACTTCGTATGTACCCGAATGTCGTGACACGCCCTGCATCAGTACTGTTATAAGTACAGTTCTAGTTGCAGTGCGTTCTATTGAACGCACTGCTTTGTTTTGCAAAAGGTTTTTTTTTTTTTTTTTTTTTTTTTTTTTTTCGAATTCTGGTCAGAGCGCCCAGCCAAAACTATACATGCCACATAGATACTGTTAACATTTCTCCCGTTAATGCAGCGAGACTAAATCTGATGAATGTATTTTCATGCATTTTTTTCCAACCGGAAATGACGTAGGACAAAATCCATTATTTACGTTTTTGCTAATTTACAGCTCCAATCAGATCAGATTTTGATTGATCTTTTTTTGTTAATAAGTTCGCGCTAACGGCTGTAAGATAGCAATTAAAAAATTCTAAAATTTAAACTTTTGTCGCTGACTTTTTAAGTTTCAATTTTTGAGGTTTTTCACTTTTTTTCTAACTTCTACAGTTTTATTTCGATCGATATGAAAACTTACAGATAATTAGACATGTTGATTGCGATCTAAAATCAATTTTCAAAGTTTCGATATCACTTCCGGTTTTGACGTTATTCGCTCGTAAAGTTGAAATTTCAACTTCCGGAATTTTGCAGATATTTGAAAAATTCCTTTTGCAATTAGTCAGAGTAGTCCCCATAAAGATACTGGATTGAATAAATTTGACCCGGAAGTATAAGGTCAGACGCAATCTTGATTCTAATTCTTATAAAACTCAAAATGGGGCCTCAGGGGTAAAGCCGGTGTGTGTGATTTTAGTTTCTATAGAATCTGCAATTGATTGCTAAGAAAATTTTGGAAGCCGATTTTTGAATTTTGGCTTTTCTTTTTTTTAATTTCCGGGTTTAATTTTTCAGTAATTGTCAAAACTGTTAAGGCATATATCTAGTTACCTTGATCTTTGGTGACCTTGTGACCTGCACAAATGTTGTGGCCCCTAACAAGATCTATCTAAAAATATATGTACTTTTGTCAAGCGACGTTTACTTCCGGTTCTAGAGCCATTTGAAAATAGCAATTCTTATCTTTAAAGAGCTCTGCCACGTGACCTAATTATCATACGACAAAATTTATTTCATTTCCTTAATGTGTGCGATTTTTTCTTTCTGAGGATATAACACACTTGATATAAAGATCAATATTGCGCTTTTTAAAGTTTTAAAATTTCACACTGATGTCTATAGTAACTGTGCGTAATTTGGTTTTTGCCGTATAAACTCAAACTTTTAACATATAACAACGAATATCTCATGATCTAATAATTGTACATGCTTGAAATTTTTAACATCATTTAACATTGTACACATGATAGCAGACAGAGCAAAATTTTGAGGGTGGGCGTGGCACATCCGGGTTAGATTTACATATATATTATATATTTGTAATTTATCATAACTTGCAAAGTATACATTTTTCACCAATAATATTTTGCAGGAAAATAGGTCACTAGTTTGGCCAATATCGTAAGAAGATAAATCTGTTCGGGCTTTTTACTTTTAAAAAAGGAATGGGTTTTACAATTGACTAAATTTTCATTTTTGACCTTCATCTTTGATGACCTTGACCTTTTCAAGGTCAAAAGTCATTGATCTATAATGTCAATTCATGTTTTGATGTAAGATGTCCGACACCTATTTCCGTTTTTTTTTAGGCTTCCAAAAACAGCAATTTTCAAAACTTGTAATCCTCATATCCCGTGACCTTGACATGTGGTTACTATGTCGCCTAAACAAAAGTCATAGCCCTTGACAACATCTATCACATGGTGTCTTTGATTTTTTTGTACGATGTTTACATCAGTTTTTATAGCCATTTGAATATCACAAATAGGACAATAACCCAAACCGAGTGCCAGGAATTTTCTTAAATGGTTGGAACGTGGATTCCTATATTTCAAAATTTCTAAATATTGAAGAGACTATTCCAATTCCACACAAAAAAATCAATTCTACAAAAGTAATTTTTGATTTTTTTAAAAAAGAAATTTGAAAATGTGTTAGAATTGTATCGTTGACCAGTGAAAAGTTTTAAAAGAAACATAAGTGGTATATATTCTTGTAATTTACCTTATTGCATTAAAAGGAAAATCTGTGAAAATACTATGGTCTCATGAATCCGTTTTAATAGGTAGAATGAAATATAAAATGCATTATTCTACCAGGATGTGACGTATTGCTTCAGTGCCCATGCAGTGCCCGTGCTCTAGTTTATATTTATATTTTGTAGGCAATACTGTAAAAGTCAAGATGGAGAACATTATTTATGTGATACTATATCAACGAAAACATTATTTTATTTAATATCAACATTGAATGCTTCCTTCCAACCTGATTATGATTTTAGTAATGCTAAAAGTGAGGAATTTAGTAGAGAACCAAGTTTACAGGTACAGTGTATCAAATTGTCTATTATTTTCTCTGTTCTGCCTCTCTTGTTGCATGAAAGCTAAATTTAGCCAGTCCTATAGGTTATAAATAAACAATTTTAATCCGCCCTATTCCTTATAAAAATTGAGTAAAAAACGATGCTGATTTGTCGGCTGCTTTTTAGCAACATAGTTGAAAAGTATCATTTTAGTAGGAAATATATATTTTCATGCCTCATTTATATGATTATGTAGACTGAAAGGATATTGATATATATCTAAAAAAAATTTTTAAATTTTAAATTCTAGATTTATTTTTATCATTTTAGTGGGTAACAAATGCAGTTGATACTCAATTATTTGCTACGGCTGGAGATTTATTTGGTTCATTTAAACAACAATTTTGGACAGCTTTAGATGAAGAAATTTGTCTATCTGAATGTGATATCTACAGGTAATTATTTTAAGTAAACTGGATATTGAGCATCACTTTTAAGAATACAAGTCTTTACATATAGTCCATTTGCAATTAAAGAAAATATAGTGAATGAAGTGATAATAGTATAGCATCATGGCCATTTCTAATGAATTCCAGGATTTTGTAAACTAGCGTTGAAACGGTTGGTGATTTAGTTAGCAGCTCGTACCCGATTGAAATAATAAAAATAATAACAAAACTTATTAAAACACTAGAACATGCTTAAAAAGCACTGTGTTACATTTCCGTGATTAAATAAAAATAGTAACAAGATTCAACGAAGCGTGGCGGGTGCAGAACGTCTGATCATGATTACAGTGCTACAGTACTTATTTGTTTAACCTAATTAACATAACGGTGCACACAGCGACTGTCGACAAACTAAGACCATCATGACGCGATTATCCACGAGTAATTAGTTTAACTTATATAAAAAAAGAGGCTTGATAATCTTGACCACAATTCTTGCAACTCGTTAGTGTTTTGATAATTGATATCCTATCTTGATTTATTAATCTCAATTATTCAATCAATAAAGATGTTTATTTACTAAAGAAAACAGCTTAAGCACTCAAACAGTGAAGAATTTTCTGTCAAAATTGCTCTCTTTTTACTTCTTATAAAATTGACGGTTAACCGATCATCTCAAATCAGACCCAGTTACCGTTTAACCGTTTCAACACTATTGTAAACTGGGGAGTGCTTTGTTTAATTGTCCTTCGATTTAATTGTAACATTCTCTTTCAGTTATAATCCTGATTTGAATTCAGATCCTTATGGTGAAGAGGGGTGTATTTGGTCATTTAATTATTTTTTTTATAATAAGAAATTAAAAAGGATTGTTTTCTTCACTTGTAGAGGGTAGGTCTATATTTCATGCTAGTTAATATAAGATGAGTCTAAATATTTCTTTAATTCATTTTGACCCAATGACATCATGATTTTTATACATTGTATTCAAAAATTAACTATTATTAATATAAAACCTTCCTTGCATTGTCTTAAAATGCGATGGTTGAAACACAATGAGAAGAATTTCTATATCAAACAAAATTTCTGTGACACATAAGCAATGTGCTTCTCCAACATTGATATGAGATCAAGAATGTAATTTTGAGAGAGAAAATTAGATGGGATTGAAAGGAACACAACAGTTTCCCTTGGTGATATATATTGGCATAAGTATTTCAATACCTTGTTTATCTTCAATACCTTGTATGTTACAGAGCATCAAGACAGTGTGGTGATTCAGGGTTAGGAACTGATATGAGTATGGATTTAGATGATGATGCTATGTTTCTGTGAGTTAAAATTTTCTCCTTTTTTTGTTTCCAAATTTTTTACAAATGTTTCCTTTAGATATACAGTGGAGACTCATTTATCAGTTAGGTGTGCGGTTTAACAAATTTCCGCCGGTTAGTTGAAACATGCTATGCAATAACTAGACTTATGTCCTGATAGATATGTGTGAACTTTGTAGAAACAATAGCCTACACCATGAATATTCCCGATTTATAATTTTATATTTCATTTCAATAATATAGCATGATAATAACAATAACACTAGAACTGTCCTAATAACAGTACTGATGCAGGGCGGGTTACGACATTCAGGTACATACGAAGATAGTCTATTGCAATTACATTGATGTAAATACTTTTCTGCATCTCTAAATGCAAACATGCAAAAGTGCCTGGAGTTTAAAGTATATTGACTAGGAATAAAAGAATGTTTGTCAATTAATAAAGACCAAGTTTCATGAAATCCAGATAAGAAATAAGAAAATTGGTAATGCGCATGCACACAACAAAAATTGGTTATTTCCATTGAATTTGTAATTGGTTTATACACACACATAGCAAGTTTGATTAAATTCGGATAAGAAGTAAGAAAGTTTGTAATGCGCATGCGCACAACAAAAATTCAATATTTCCATCAAATTTAGCATTGGATTGTACACATACATACCAAGTTTGGTGAAATTCGGATAAGAAATTAGAAAGTTGGTAATGCGCATGCGCACAACAAAAATTCAATATTTCCATCAAATTTAGAATTGGATTATACACATACGTACCAATTTTGATGAAATTCGGACAAGAAATAAGAAAGTTAGTAATGCGCATACGCACAACAAAAATTAATATTTCCATCAAATTTGGAATTGGGTTATACACATACATTCCAAGTTTGATGAAAATCGGTTAATAAATAAGAAAGTTGGCAATGCGCATGCGCACTACGCAAATTCGATATATCCATCAAATTTAGATTTCGATTATACACATGCATACCAAGTTTGATGAAATTCGGATAAGAAATAAGAAATTTAGTAATGCGCATGCGCAATACGCAAATTCGACATATCCATCAAATTTAGATTCAGATTATACACATACATACCAAGTTTGATGAAATTTGGATAAAAAATAAGAAAGTTGGGAAATTAAGTGGGGGTATGCCTTTAATGTGCTTCCGTAAGCTTTACTTACAGTATAACAAGGTTCAATCCATCCTAGAACCTATTTATATAGCTTAAATGGACACAAAACATTTTAAAGAAATATAAAAGGGAGGGTGTCTTTAAAACTACTTAAACTTTGATTTATATTGGGGTTGACAGCCAGGTTAATCTAATTAGCCGATTTATCTAATAATAGTCCCATGTTAAGTGAATGGGGTTTTGAATTTGCATGTAAGGCATGCATGTTTTATATCACTGGAAACCTCAGAATCTCTACATTACAAAATCGAAAGAATTATCGCCATATCTCTATTAGGGACCGAGATATAGCACTGCAAAGACTCAAAATGGTCCATTTTTAGACCCCTGTAAAATCGTAAAGAGTTGTCTGACCCCAAAGGTCAAAAGGTCATCAGATAGACAAGATCACATATTATCATCGTAGTAAATATGAAGGTCATCAAAGGTCAAGGTCATGAGATATACGCGTTCAAACTTTGAAAAAAAACGTCCGGTAGTACAAAAAAGGCAAAACTGAAAATCAAAATTATGCTGCCTAAGGATTGTAGACGGACTTGAAACGTATCGTTTGACACAAAAGTTATGCAAATCAGATGAAAAATGGCCTCTGAATAGCAATTTCTGCAAAATGAGGCAAACCAAAATGGCGGCCAACATGTTACTTCCGGTGCGGATTTTTTTAGTTTAATAAGTTTGTATTAAGACTGGTAATATAATGCATATGTTATTTTTGACATAACTCAATTCCACCGGAAGTGATACCACCGAAAGTACTAACATCGAAACCGGAAGTGATAAAAAAATTTTGAATGTGTACTTTTATGTCTCTATGCTGGCGGTCTACACCACGTAAGTTTCAAGTTAATCCGTCCGATAACAACCGAAATAGTATTTTTTCGATTAATTTCGGCAAAAAAAGTATGCAACGAATTTTCGAAAATCGAAAATTTTCAACTGCTATCATTTGTCCTTTGATACAAGAAATACGATGCAGAGAACCCGATCAAAATCGGTTGATAAACACGCCCTCTAGAGTCCATTTTCCGTTTGTTGCAACGTTGCGTAATGTTGCTCAGAAAGTTTTTGTTTTACATCTAAACAGTGATTAGCCACGAGTTACAAACCGCCATGAAGTCCGTTTTCCCGTACCTATTGCCGTTGCCGAGAAAACCGGCCTGCCGTGGACGAA